>NC_051222.1:5002533-5185033 GCF_015220715.1 Pygocentrus nattereri | reverse complement strand
CTGGTCTGAGTATTTCAGAAACTGCTGATCTGCTGGGATTTTCACACACAACCATCTCTAGGGTTTACAGAGAACGGTCAGAAAAAGAGGAAATATCCAGTGAGCGGTCAGTTGTGTGGACGAAAATGCCTTGTTGATGCGAGAGGTCAGAGGAGAATGGGCAGATTGGTTCCAGATGATAGAAAGGCAACAGGAACTCAAATAACCAACCAGAATCTCTGAGGAACGTTTCCAGCACCTTGTTGAAAGTCTGCCATGAAGAATTAAGGCAGTTCTGAAGGCAAAAGGGGGTCCAGCCTTTTACTAGCAAGGTACCTAATAAAGTGGCCGGTGAGTGTATATAGAAACTTAAGCGCATTACCCACCCCGCCCTGTAGATGGTACCACTCTGCCATTCAGCCAGCAGTCCACTCAAGCCCCGAAGACCACTGTCTGTTTTTCAGGGGTGCTGAAGTTGTGGACCTGTGATTGGCTGATCACTATACAGCACTTTATTCTGAACACAGTCTCAAATGCAAAGACACTGTTTCTGTGCTCACCAACAGACCCCGCTGTACTAAACCAGCACCACGTAAAACGCTTTAAAATGCAGCAGCCTGTTTCGGAGGAAGGGCTACACGAATACATCTGCCGTCCTGGTTTTTATTCACGACCAGCTACAAATTTCAAGACAACTCGACGGCTGTAGGTGGATGCATGTAAAGCATTTAGAGAACAGACCAGAAAGACGTCCAGAAAATCATTCTGAGATAATTATCCTGAGAAAATGATCACAAAACAACTACTTCAGGAACCCATGTCATCATGTACCATCACTATTGTTACATGTAAACCCAGAAGACTCGTGTAAGTTCTCTGGTGGTTCTGGATGGTAAATAAAGTGTCTATATCGACGCTGTAGTCGTGGCAACGCCTGGTTCCCATCACCTCCACTGTAAAGAGATCTGAACCATTTCACACCAAACCCTCTGAATCTCTGTTTACACCTCACACACTGAGTTATAGAGAAATCTGGAAAAAGGGGCATCATTTCTCTGTTTTCCACCCCTGGTAGTTAAACCAGTAAGATTCAATGGGCAAATATAGGAGAGAAGACTTTCCAAAGACACCATTTTGGGGCAGGTTGCACCAGCTATACGCTCAGGAGTTCAAGGTTGAAGAAGGTTGGTATTTATTAAACTTCATTACTAAAGCTGCACAGGCAGCACCACACAAACTAGTTTTAACATCGAGCTGTAGCCAAATAAAGCCCACCTAGCGCCCCACCGATCCTGAAACGTCTGCTAATCAGAGCACATTTGAAAACGTGGCTGCACGTTCAGTTACATGAGGAAAGAGCAAAGTAAGCAAACGATTAAGGATGTAGATGTTCAGTTTTATTCAAGTCAGCTTTAAAAATGGATCTGCTGGTTGGTTTACTGCGCACGGTGTCACTTTTACATGGAACTGCAGATTCTACCTCAATGTAATTTCCAGGTTTCCACAGAAGTCTGTTAATCGACAGGTTACGAACTGACCACGGACTGGTGGTGCAACTGAAGCGACTAAAACGACAGTCTGGAACTGACCACTGGTAACGAAAGACGGCTCACAGAGTTCGTCACAGGCTGATGCAGAACTGGTGCAACCCTCGACCGCAGCTCATAAAGTGTCTCAGAGTAGGAGGCCAAGCTTTCCTTCGGACCAAAAATCAGGAGGAAAGTCTTTACGTTTTAGTGAAAGATCACAGAAAAACGTGCATTCTGTTCACAGAAATTGGCCACAGCATTTTTTTTGTTTGACAAAAATGGCTCAAATTTGGTGGACGGACACACACTGGCACTGCATATCTAACCAGTGCTTGAAAACGGAAAAATGTTCAGTTTTACATCTTTAATATTCATCGGAATTTTATGTTTTAAAAAAAAATTAATAAAAAGGAAAACTTAACTTCAGATCATTTCTTAGAAAAAAAAAAATCAAAATCCAAATTTCAAAATCATTTTAATTTGATTAGTCTGGAATTGTGGGTAGTTTGTTTATTTTTGATTATTTTTTATTCCATCTCCTTGTGAAGTTTCAGCTGCTGTGTAAGGAACACTCTAGCCAAACTGACCAAATTAAAATTCCAGGTTTGAGCTCAGTGAAGCTGAGAACTGCTATAGTAAAGGAAATTTTAAAATTCCAGTAATGTGTAAAAATTCTGGGTGTAAATGGGTTAAATATGACAAGTGACTTCAAAAGTTAAAAAAAAAAACATACAACGCAACATAAAATGGACAGCTCCAGCTCGGGAATCTGATTGGCTAAGCCATGTCCAAATCCACCGTAAAATACATCATACACAGATATTTAAAAACGCCCACAGGAACTGAATTCGGCATTAATGCACCGTGATATAAAAAATGTGCCTTGGTTTTCCGTGAAACGTAGTACCGATAAATGAGTCCAGTCACCAGCGTAAACATCAAGCAAACAGCCCGAAACTGAACGGCTGAAGAAGAAACTGAGATATAAAACCAGCTGACAAACTCCTGCTACTCTGAAGTTCTAAATCCTACCGATCGTTTCACGTTTAACGAACATTTATGCCATGACCAGCGCAGCTTTGGCTCCGTGACCCTCAGTAACGTCAGACGACGTAATGGCTGGAACGTCCAGCCGCGTCTGACGGTCGGAGTGGCAAGTATACAAGACACATGCGAGACAAATGGAGCTGAAGTCGGCTTCTTATTCAAATTCCCTGCCCCACCTTAAATGGTACAGCAGCTACATTCAAGCGCCTGTACAGCCAGAATATAACAGCACAAGAACAAGCCAAATTCAGCCTCCAAGAAGTTGAGATGTGAATTATTATTATTTTATAAATTTTTTTTTGGTGTTATGACCAAAAACTTATATCACAGTATAATTAAAATTTCAGACAGTTCTGATATTTAACCGTTTAACATGCTTGGCATTTGTGTACGTTAACAGTGGCTTATTGTTCTGGGAGGTCTTCACTTTTTAACCAGATCCATTAATATATTTAATTGTGCTAAATAACTGAAAACAAAGCTAAACAATGTTTGGATGAATCCGTCAGCACTTTTTTTCTGGCAAGCGGTGGTGAATGCTGTTTCTACAAGGCTGAAGGCTCTTATTTGGACAAATGTTCCATTCCACCTTAAATGGACACAAATGCAGGCAAAAAAATCAGATGTGTGTCCACACAGCCCTGAAAACGTGAGATCTGTTCACACTGGGGCAAAAAATCTGATTTGTGTGTCCACAGTTACACGGCGCCAGCTATACAGGCGAATGTAACTGCTGCACCGTTTAAGGTGGAACAGGAAAATGAACAAGAAGCCAGTTTCGGTTTTTCAGTTTGGTCAAATGTCTCGAGTCATATGGGTCCCATATACCCGCCCCCTGACCGTCAGCCGCTGCTGGAATCTGGAAAATATCACGTTTACGGTTTACGGCTGATTGGTTCATCATGCCTAGTTTGCCATGATCGCCGATGCTGTAAAGCCTAGGATCAAGGCTGAACTCCTGCTCTGAGACCCATTATGAACGCAGATCCTGGATTTGCTGTATGTTGCGTCTCTCTGATGTGTGGGACTGGGAGAGGTTTGTCACATCGACGCTGGATGGCAGAAGGTCAAGCGCTGCACTCGTCCTGGTCTGTTTAATCCATGAATAAATTATGAAAAGATCAAAAAACATTTTGCGAGACGCTCTCAAGCACAGACACGCATACTACGCCCACTCTGGGAGCGTCCAGTTCAGTGTACTTTTGTCCACGCTGTTGTGTTTTTCCCATGCGGTTCTCCCCCACATCCCTCAGACGGCTCTAGAGAGAAGACGGAGGAAGGTGACGGATTCCTACGCGACAGTCAGTAATACAAAAACCGAGGTCATAAAACAGGGACAAGGCTTCCACTTGCTAAAAAGAAGGAAAACAAAAACGTTTCTACAGACGCGTCGTGTTGGATCTGTGCTGAGCGGCTGGCGCCCGTGGAGAGGAGCCCTCGAGAGCGAGTCTAAGGAGACGGCGGCTGAACCCGTGCGTCAGTCCGTCGCCTTGAGGGAGAAGGAGAGCTTGGGCCGTGACTTGCCCTTGCCAAGGATGATCCTCTGCTCCTCTTTCTGCTGCCGCTGGCGCTCCTGCTCCAGCTTCATGCGCTCCTCATGGATCTTGCGCTGCTCCTCCACGATCCGGAGCTGCTCCTCAGCCTGAGAGAACAAGAAGAACGTCAGCAGTGAGCAACAACTGTGCTAACGTGACATGGTCATGAGCAGTAAACCTGCGGATGTCCAGGGCTACGTTCACATTATAAGCCTCATTGCTCAAATCCGAGTTTTCGCTCAAATCCGATCTCTCAGACACGATGGTAAATGATCCAAATCAGTCATTAATGTGAACGAACCGGCATCCTGAAGCGTCACATTAAGGTCAAATGGCCACAAATCTGATATGCATCCAATCTAGGAACACACATGAAAGTGGCTCAGGTCCGATTTTAAAAGCTCAGATTTGCGTGTCCACACAGCTCTAAAAACATCAGATCTGAGACACTATGGAGCAAATTAATTGGATATGGTCAATGAGGCTTGTAATGTGAACATACCCAACGCAGCTCAGGTCAGATTTGAAAAGATCAGATTTGCGTGTCCACACAGCTCTGAAAACATCACATCTGTTCACATTAGAGCAAAAAAATCAGATGTGTGTCCACACAGCTCTGAAAACATCACATCTGTTCACATTAGAGCAAAAAAATCAGATGTGTGTCCACACAACTCTGAAAACATCAGATCTGTTCACATTAGAGCAAAAAAATCAGATGTGTGTCCACACAACTCTGAAAACATCAGATCTGTTCACATTAGAGCAAAAAAATCAGATGTGTGTCCACACAGCTCTGAAAACATCAGATCTGTTCACATTAGAGCAAAAAAATCAGATGTGTGTCCACACAGCTCTGAAAACATCAGATCTGTTCACATTAGGGAAAAAAAAAAATCAGATGTGTGTCCACACAGCTCTGAAAACATCAGATCTGTTCACATTAGGGCAAAAAAATCAGATGTGTGTCCACACAACTCTGAAAACATCAGATCTGTTCACATTAGAGCAAAAAAATCAGATGTGTGTCCACACAGCTCTGAAAACATCAGATCTGTTCACATTAGAGCAAAAAAATCAGATGTGTGTCCACACAACTCTGAAAACATCAGATCTGTTCACATTAGAGCAAAAAAATCAGATGTGTGTCCACACAGCTCTGAAAACATCAGATCTGTTCACATTAGAGCAAAAAAATCAGATGTGTGTCCACACAGCTCTGAAAACATCAGATCTGTTCACATTAGGGCAAAAAAAAAATCAGATGTGTGTCCACACAGCTCTGAAAACATCAGATCTGTTCACATTAGGGCAAAAAAAAAATCAGATGTGTGTCCACACAGCTCTGAAAACATCAGATCTGTTCACATTAGAGCAAAAAAATCAGATGTGTGTCCACACAGCTCTGAAAAAATCACATCTGTTCATATTAGGGCAAAAAAATCAGATGTGTGTCCACACAGCTCTGAAAACATCACATCTGTTCACATTAGAGCAAAAAAAAATCAGATGTGTGTCCACACAGCTCTGAAAACATCACATCTGTTCACATTAGAGCAAAAAAAAAATCAGATGTGTGTCCACACAGCTCTGAAAACATCACATCTGTTCACATTAGAGCAAAAATCAGTTTTGAGCCACTTTGGCCCGGTAATGTGAACAAAGCCTTGGAAGCTGCACATATTTCCAGCGCGTTAAAAACACTTACGGTATTCAGCAAATGCTGACATTAATGGTACGTCTAATAAAACAAACGGCTGGCTCGATTTTATTGACTAGAGTTGACCTTAAGTCCAGCGGCATAAAAGAACGCCTGGTAGACTCTGACTGAAACGCTGTAAACAGTTTGGAGACCTCTGCGCGAAATGGTAGGTCAAACCCAAACACAGCCAGAAAAGCAGCCCTAATAAAAAATGCAGGAAAATTGTTCCGTTATCTAACCATTCAAGTTTAAATGGCTGTAAATATAAAGCTGTACTCATTACGCCATTAAGGAAACGTTTTAACATCAGTAGCCTAACTGCCTTAAATCAGGTTTGTAATTTGTTGCCGTTGTATTGCTGCATTAATTCATTACAGATAGAGAAAAGCTCTCGCGGCTGAGAGCAGAATGTTTTTTAAACAGCAGTAAATGGCTGAGCTCAGTACCGACTGTCTGCGGCTGTCAGTTATCAAGCTCATTATGGAATTGGCTCGGTGCTTAACGCTCCTAGGTGCTTCAGCAGCCCTGTGCTTCATATTTTAGAGGGACTCCTGCTCCATCCATGAGTTTAAACTGGGTTTGTAAGAGCAGGAAAAAAGCACTAAACAGATTACATTTCATCGCGATTGATGTCAGGAAGCCAGTTTCTCCCAGAGGACACGCAGATTACAGGACGCATTCCAGTGATGCAGGGCTTATACTGGACACACGTTAACCCAGAGTGAATATAACACAGATGCAGTTAAACGGGTTCAAAAGGTTCAAGTAGAACATGCTTTTAGACATCGTGTTTCCATAGCAACCGCAACTACAGATCTGATATCGCTGTTGTCAGAAAAAAAAACCTCGTATTCCCAAAATAGTAACTTTACAGGAGAAGGAAGAAACCTACTTTACTTTTAATTTAAGTCAACAGAACCAGAACCAGAACCCCCCCCCCCATGAACTTAATACCCAATGTAAAGGAAAACAGGTTTTTAAAAAAAAAATTGGGTCAAAAACCAAAAAAAAAACAACAAAAAATAGAGATACAAGGTTTTCTTCTCCGGACAGCAGCGATACGTTTATTAAAACGGGCTAATAATACAGTTCAAATGTAACTAAACAGACGACGATATAAAGAAAAACAACTCAAACGAAACACGAGTCACACAAGTTCTCATTTCAATGAGAAGAGAACCATAGCAACACACGGTACGCTGCAGCTGGGCTTCAGCCTGGCTATTAAAGCACTGTCGCCACCTACAGGATATATTCCGAACTGCAGTAATATTATTAGGGTCATATTTGAGCACCTGTTCAGAGAGCGCCAGTGTTTACAGCGTAGTCCAAACCGTTCTACCGATATTTACATGTCGATTGTATCGATATACCCATATAACGCAAGAGCAACAGGAAGAACCCGGCACTACGAAGAGCAAGCAGACGTACCAGTTTAGCCTGAGCGTCTGCGATCTTGCGGTTGTTCTCCACCAGAATCTTCTCCAGTTCCTCGCGCTTCGATTTCTCTTCCTCCTGCAAAGCACAGATGTTCCAGTGAGTCAATCAGGGACACGTTCACATTCAGTTATATCAGTGATGCTCAACTCTTTGCATGTAAACACAGACATGGTTACACGAACAACATCAAACGAGTTGTTATATATCAATATGGACCAACGCACTGGAATCACGCTGATTCAGATTAATCCGATTTCAAATGGATTTATTTCACTTGTGAATCATCACAGATCAATGCAGCGAACTATAAATGAGCATAACGTTTATTATGTAACTGTACAAGGTCTCAGTCTGAACCTCCTCCAGCTGTACAGACGACATCAACACCACAGTCAAACTCATCCCAGACTGGACTGAGCGTGTTGGGTGTCGCTGCACTCGCGGCTCTTTCAGTGGGATTTCGGAGATCATCCAGAGTTGAGGAACCAACACCGAATGCTCTGAGCTGCTGGAGCTTCACTGCCCACGAAGATCATGTCAGTTATGATGGATTCACTCTTATTGAAGCGGAGAATGCAGAACGCTTTCAGCTCAGGGGTCTCATCTCCTCTCAGACTGAAGGGAGCCAGTCAAACTCTACGACCCCCCTCTTACAGTTGGATTGTGATTGGTTCCTCATGGCTGTAAAAATAGGGCGCTTCTTTTCGAATCACCTTGTATTCGCGCTGCCACTGCATCAGTGTGGAAGTATCTTAAATTACAAACACAAAAGTGTCTGAACATTTCATTCGTCTCACTTCAGCTCCAAGCAAAACTAAAGAAGCAAATCTCAGGCATCAAACATGTCGTGGCAGATCAACATCTCAGGTACTCTGAATCTGATTTTCCTTCAAACAATAATTCTAATTTCTTTTACTTGCATCCCCAGATTTAAGGCAGTGGAATTGATCTGAATACCACTCAAATCAAATAACACAAAAAAGAATATTCGATCCTCAGCTCGCCAGAACAAGTCGGGAGGTACCCACAGAAACCCCGTCCTTCGGCGACTTCCGATCTGCACGGCTCCTGGAGGAGCGTGTGCTTTTGTGTGGTGGAGTGCGCTCGCCCACCCCCCTCGCAAAAACAAAGGAGGACTCTTGCTTTTGAAGCACTGACCTGTATTTGAGGCAGTTTCTTTACTTACATTCTCTGGCACACAAAAGAGCCCTCAGAGGGCAGGGCTATGAGAACGGCAGTCGGCTTGGGTTTGGATAAGGAGGCGCAGAAGCGTGAACGACTCTCCGTTCTTACGCCGCTGAGAAGGACAGCCAGGTTCAGAGCAGCACAGAGACTTTTAACAGCGTCAACTCTAAACTCGTGTCCGTGTGCTGCATGTGCTAACAGAAGAATCCAAACTACGCCACCCCATCGTTTTCTGTGAGCTGTGCTACTTTAACCTGAACACACGACGAGCCGTCCCGTATGCGCATTTACCTCGCGGGCTTTCTGGGCCGCCAGCTCGGCCTGCCTCTGCCGCTCCAGTTCCTCCAGCAGCTGCTTCTCCATGATGCGCTTGGCCTCCTCCACGCGCCGCAGCACCTCCCTCTCGATCTCGTCCTTCCGCTTCTCCAGCTCCTCCTCCACCCGCTTGGCCACCAGCTCCTCCACCCGCCGCGCCGTCTCCTCCTCGATCAGACGTTCCTCGATTTCTTGTTGCCGGCTGAGGGAGACAAGAGTGGATCAGTTAGCTTTTTGAGGTTGTAGGTCTTGAAGTCATTTTGCCACTCATGTGAGGTTGATTAGCTACGTTATGTGGCCAAAAGTATGTGGACACCTCTCCTATTTACTGAGTCTGGGCGGTTTCGGTCACGCTAATTGCGAACACCTTTGACACAAGTTAGTTGGATTTTCTGTCCTGCTAGGTCTGCCCCTGTCAACTGTAAGTGCTATTATTGTGAAACAGAACTGCCTAAGAGAAACAACAGTTTATTTACAAAGCAGTAGACCACAAACTCAGTGGCGGTGTAAAAATCATTTGCCCTCTGCTGCATCACTGACTACAGAGCTCCAAAATGCCTCTAGAAGGAACATCAACACAAGAACCATCTGTCACACAATGGGTTTCCACAGCTAAGCGGTCACACTTAAACCTACGATCACTATGTGCAATGACAAGTGTTGCCTGGAGCAGCGTGAAGCACGTTGTCACTGGACTCTGGAGTGGTGGAAAGGTGTTCTCTGGAGTGATGAATCATGAACCATCTAGCAGTCTGATGAACGAATCTGGGTTTGGCGGATGCCAGGAGAATGCTACCTATCGGAACAGTAAAGTTTGGTGGACGAGGGATAAGGGGCTGGGCTGTTTTTCAGGGTTTGGTCTCCTTAGTTTAAGTGATAATTGACGTTAATGCTACAGCATACAAACACATTTTAAACCATTACATCCACCCAACGTTGTCCTTATATTGACTTATGTCAGCCAAGTTTCAGTATGGGCTTATTCATCCTAGCTCAGTGGTTGGGAGCTGGGACCAAGCAAAAATGTGGACTGTCTGGTGGACCCTGAGGGCTGGTTTGAGAACCTGCTGTAGGTGGGTGCTGGTTCACAGAAAGACGTGAACTGTACTCCATGTTGGGGACGTTTCTCTCATCTTAAATCATTTCAGTTGCCTAGCAAACCTCTGCAACCATGAAAAGCCTACATGAGCCTGGCTAACTATCCGAGACCAACACTACATGTCCAAAAGTTTGTAGACGCCTACCTGTTCAGTGTATCTTCTGAAATGAGGGGCATTAATAGTGAGTTTACCCCCTGTGCTGCAGTAACAGCTTCTACCCTTCTGGGAAGGCTTTGACCAGATGTTGGAACATTGCTGTGAGGATCTGATTGAGCTTTAGTGAGGTCAGGTACTGATGTTAGATGATCAGTTCTGGCGAAGGTGGGCACCCAGGCGGGATATCTAAGGCAGAGGTGTTACCCACTACTTCAACCAACCAACCAACCAACCAACCAACATGCCCTGGGCAGTTAGCTGAGTTTAAGTTAAAGAATAGTTCCACCGATTTTTCACAACATCTGCGTATTTCAGGTGTAACCGGAGACACTGGGAGCGGTTTGGTGTGAAGCGATTCACATTCATAACCAATTCATGCCACTTTCTGTGAGGGAGCTTCTAAAGGTGGACGTCTGGTTCCCATCACCACCACTGCGAGCAAGCTTCTCAGGAACAGAGCGCGTCACCCCAAACCACTCCGAACGACTCCGTTTACAAGCTGATCACCGAATTACAAAGATCTCTGAAAATTCGGTGGAGTTGCCCTTTAAGGAACCCGCTGTGGACGCTGGGTTTTAGCCGAACCGCCCCTCTGAAAGCAGCTGGGCTCGCCAAAGGGCGTCCAGGTCCTTCTGGACGGGCCAAGGAGCCAAAACGAGCCGCTCACATCTTCCTCTGCCTCTCCAGCTCCGCCTTCTTCTCCTCCTCCTCCTTCTTCTGCTTCTCGTCGCCGGCGCTTCTTTTGCTCAGCGCCCGGCCGAAGATGTCGATCCTCTCCGGCGGCGAGGCGGCCTTCTCCCGCTCCCGGCGCGAGGGCGGCGCCGTTTCCGACCTGGACCTGGAGCGGGACTCCCGCCTGCGGTTCCGTTTGGACTCTCTGCTCTTGGAGCGCCTCTTCCTCTCTCTGTCCCGGGAGCGGCTGCGCTTCTTGCTGTGCTTCGCCCCGCCGCTCTTGGAGCGCTTGGAGCGGGACGAGCTGCGGCTCCGCGACCGGCCCATCGTTAGCCGCAGGCTTCGGCTAGCACCTCCTCACAGGCTCCGCGGGCGGTGCAGCGGCCGCGCTGGAGGGAAGCAGACGCGCCCCGCTCTTCTCTCAAAGTCCACCGAGCACTAAACCCCCTCTGACCGCCGAGCCTCCGCGCCGCGTCTCTGTTTTGGTCACTTTTCCGTCGCCGAACCTGCACCGAACCGACCCGCTGCCATAACCGGAGCTCCCACTGCACATGCGCGGTAATGCTCCACTGCCGCTGTGCGCAAGCGCGGTTGTTCGCCTAACGACGGCAACGTCTTACAAAATAAAAGTTTCCGTGTTTTGTGTCTCGCTTAACATTAATTTATTCATATTAATATTATTATTATTATTATAATTCATTCGGTCAGTCCCGCCTACGGTAGAGAGCAGAGCAGCGCTGTGCTGCTTTAGATGAGCCCCGACCATAGACGCCTTTAAACCCGGGCTGAATTTGAGCAGCTTTTAGCTCCGTTAGCTTTACCTGCACTTCTCTCCTCTAACGCCGCTCTGTTATTCTCATTTAACCCTTAACGCTTAATGTGTTCTCTTTAAATCTAGTGGTTTCATCGTGATTTGATTTCTGTTCTCCATTTTCACTTCGAATGACCGCGTTGTATGAACGGGTGCTATATAAATAAACTCGCCTTGTCTTTTATTTTGTAATACAAAATAAAGGTTGTGAACGCGTGGAAATATTACATTCATAAAACGTGAACTCCAGGTAAGAAAAATCAGTTTTACCTTCAGAAGCCTCACTACGATCTTCTCTGCAAAAAAAGTTGATTTCAGATGTAAATTTTAAAATTGTTACTATTTGTTATTTTTTTTTATTGTTGGTTTTCTGACATTGTGTTCCACGTATGCCTACCCTAAAATATGTGACAATGTAAAATTTAGTACAGATAAAAGTTCTGGAAATTAGAAGCAATTTATTTTCTATGAAAGAAAATGTTTTTTTCTACACAAATTCTAACATTGCTGTTGAATATGCTGTTATTTTATTTTATTTGCAAAAACAAGTGTTCGAATACCATTTCAAAAATGTCTGCTTTAAAGGAGAAACAAATTACTTTAAAAAATCAATAAGCAGTACTTTCATCAGAGAGTCTTATTATTATTATTATTACATTATAGACATATACATTTTATTTTATTAATATTATTTTTCTTTATCTATATACTTATTTATTTTAGATTATTGATTTATTTCAGATTATTTCAGTCCTGTTTGTTCAGTAATGTCCAAGTTGTATTGTGCAAGTCGTAACTGTTGTGAATAATGAGCAAAAAATGAGCACAAAGGCAAAAATCTCGGATTTTCATCAGTTTAATCAAAGCAGATTGAAGTACCTTCTTCATACATTCAACCCTCACAGTCATACACAGCAGTCTGGGACCCAATATGGGTTTTCCAGGAAAATAAAAGCAGGCCTACGAATATCATGGCCTTTCAAATCTAAAGGCATGTTACTGTTTTACCCTGTACGGTGGTCAGACCATACAGAGTCAGAACTGTTTACAGTGGTGGTGATAGGAACCAGACGTCCACCTCTAAAATCTCCCTCACAGAAAGTTCCTACATGAGATGGTTATGAATTCACTGCCTGGTGACTGAGACGCTGTTTTATGACAGTCTTGAGAAGATTTCAGCCTTAAAACCCATTCATGGTGTAGGGATACATAACATGAAGGGTTATGTGAGGCAAAATAGTCCACAAAGAAAATGTATTATTTCAGATTTTCCACTATTTTCCCATCATCAACGTTCCATATGAAGCTCAGAAGACTCGTGTAGGTTCTCTGGTGGTTCTGGATAGTAAATAAAGTGCCTATATCGGTGTTGTAGTCATGGCGACCCCTGGTTCCCATCACCACCACTGTAAAGACGTCTGAACCGTTTCACTCTGAATCACTTTGATTACATCTTCATGATTTAATTATGCAGAAAATTTGAAAAAGTGCTGCAATTCCCCATTAGCAACTTTAGTACCTTTGGAATGACTGTTTTTAATAAATATTTCAAAGATATTATTAAATATCAAGCATAACGTCACTTACGCTTGATAGCAACTGGGCTGCTAATGCTACTGAACACAGGTGACAGAATGTCAGTGATTTGGTTGATCCTCGGGTGATGAAGTCAAATGCTGAGGAGACACTTCATCAGTTTACAGCAAGGTGGTGCTAGAGAGCCACGCCGCGGTCAGCGTGGTCCACAGCGTGGCTGTTACAGTGAAGGCTGCACTGGGAAAAGTCTTATCGTGGACGTAGTTGATGATGGACATGGCCCCCTGATAAGCCTCCTCACACGTGGGCTGGATTTGATCTTCAGGCAGTTTGAAGCCGAAGTCTCCCTTGTCTCTCAGCTCGAAGGTGAAGGAGAAAGGGATCCCGATTAGACGAGCAAAGTCACGCGAGGAACCTGAATTTGCATCTGCAGGAAACATGAGGGATTATATTCCAGTTACAGTCATTTGCAAAGGTTAAACATGTTTTGCTGAGAAGACAGAGAGCAAACCTAACTAGAAGAGGGAGGTGTGTGAACACACTTTGAGTTGGCTTGATGAAGCTAGATGGCTGCTAAAGTGTTCCTATGCTGTCTGAGGTAGTTGCTAAGATGTTGCTAGAGCATTGCTGCGGTTTCTCATGTGGTTGCTAAGATGTTGCTACACCATTTCTATTGTATCCCAAGTGGTTGCTAAGATGTTGCTACACCATTTCTATTGTATCCCAAGTGGTTGCTAAGATGTTGCTACACCATTTCTTCTATGGTATCCCAGGTGGTTGCTAAAGAGTTGCTAGACTAGTTCTATGGTATGCCAAGTGATTTGTCATGGTGTCGCCAGACTATTGCTACATAATCCCAGGTGGTTTCTAAGATGTTGCTAGGCTATTGCCATGGTGTTTCAGAGCTGCTGCTTCAAAGTATCTGAAAGTTGAAAACTGGGAACTGTTTTTTTCCATGATATTTAGGTAGATATAGCTAAGTAAGCTGCCATATTGGTTACGATTGAGATGAATGATCAGCTTGATTATGAAATGACAGAGGAATCCACTAAAAAATGTTTTTATTTACCATTTTCAGGACCAGCCTACACGTTTGAGTCTACACGTTCAACCTTTGTATGTTTGTTTTGATGTCAAAATGATGAAAACATGGTAAAAACAAGTCTCAATTAGCTTCATTTAAGAATGAACCCTTTTGATAACTGCGACTTCTAAAGGTTTACATTTCTTCCAACTCACACAGCACGTCAGGAGGTGTGCCCACAGTGTAGTCCACTCCATGAACAGCTTTGATGGCCTTCGCTGCAGCCAGACCCACTTCCATCTACACACAGACACATGCAGACATTCTTAGTGTTTATTTAGTGCCAACAAGTTCCACAAAAGTGTCTATAAAAACAGAGATTGATTAAATAACCACACATAATTCAGTCCTCTGAGCCTGAGACTTTTTGTTCAGTAAATGCTATGAAGTATTTAGTAACTACTATTAAACTAAACGTAAGCTATGTAGCTTCAAGAGTGAGGAACTGAACTGTGGTCTGTGCATAAGAGTTGCTCACCAGTTCATCGTAGTTGGGTGCTGAGATGTTGGGGTGTCCGTAAGGGACCAGGATCAGCTGTCCATAAGAGTGGATGGTGAGGAAACACAAGAGTTGGTCTCGATTGGCGCTCAGAAAGTCAGTGACCGCAACGGCTTCGGACTCGGAAAGAGGAGAATGTCCATTATAGATTTCGGAACAACAGTTCCTGGAGATTCCCACCACTGTGCAGGTAAAGCAGGAGACAAAATGAATGTGGACAGGCTGGGTACACATGAGTAACTTCACTGACTGTTATATCAATGTACAACAACACAACTTGTTTGAAATGTATGTATTAAGTTGCGTTTACGATCATAATAAAGGAATATTCCAGCATTTTCAGTACTGCAAAAGTTCTGAATCTTATTTCTATACATTTCTTTGTACATACCCTGAAAAAAACAGTTTAAAAAGTCTGGCAGCAAGAGAGCCAGACAGAACTTGTTAATTAACAGTAAATGTATGTTTTGTCAGTGATTGTAAAATCTGTAAATCTGCACAACAGTCAGAAATACTGCTTTTTAATAGAATTCAATAGTGTCATTAGTTCAGCTGGTGACTTACGGTATTTTACCATCATAATAACAGTAACGACCATTAAAATTTCAATTTAAAACATTTGTTTCTGTAAATGAACAACTGCCATGTTAAAACACAGTATATTGTTGTTAATTGTTGTTGAAGAAAACCTTGTATTTCCAAAATGGTAACATTACAGGAAAAGAGAAAAAGTACTTTTAATGTCCATGGAACCAGAATTTAATAAAAGTAAATAAATAAACCATAAATAAGTAAATAAACAAACGAATAAGTATTTAAGTAAGTAAGTAAGTAACTCCATGGTGTGGTGAGTCCATAAGTAAATACATATATGAATAAATAACCAAATAAATACTGTAGAGGGTCTTGCACAAAGCTGGATTTCTCAGTTAGCCAGATAACTTAAGAGATGAAGACTGTTCAATAGGAATGTCCATCAGCTCTTTTCCTGTTGGACAGGCCTGAATTTGGGCTTAAGTTCTCTGACTAAAATGCTAAAAACGCTGGCGAATTCCTTCAGAACGTCAACAAATATTGTCAGGTGGTGCCTTAGTGATTACTTATGTAAGACTTACTTCCCCAGTTAGCATAGAAGTTGCGGTTCAGATCTGTGCCAAAACAGGTGCAGCCATCACTACCTGGTGACCTGGACTTCCTCCACAGGCGAGTCTGTAAGTATATAATACATTGGCTACAAATCATTTTGTAATTATCTCATTTGCAATTAATATGCTCACTATACCACGAATTAGGACTTTATACCGGCAACAGCACAGGCTTATAAACAGTGACAACAAAAGACCTATTATAACTTGAATATTTTACCATGAAAACCATAATAGTGAACTGAAACATAGAGCTAGACCTTGAGTGACTTCTATTTCTCGAAGCTGCACTGTGTAAGTTTGGGGGATTTGGACACCTATCTGGTGAAAAAGTGTAATTACACCCAACATGTGGGAGAACATTTCCCATGTGCATGAATCTGATCATTGTGAGTGCATTGAAAGTGTTCAAAGAGAATTCAGACAAAACTTAGCGAAGGACTGAGTGAATGCTCTACTATCGTCATTATACCTTCATCTTGGGCCTTTGCATGTGATGTTAACACATAAAGACTAATGACGTGGTCCCAGCAAATCCGATCCTGACTTTTAAATCCCACATTTAACACAAGTAAATGAGTGCGATTAAACTCACTGTGTTGTCTACCCAGGAGTAGATGTATCCATCCATGTTCAGGACTGGAGTGATGTAAAAGTCCAGGTTTTTAAACAGCTCGTTCATCTTGGGGTCTGTTTTGTATGAGCCCAGGATCTGTTTCAGTAGAAAATCCATTGTCTTTTAGAGGTTCTGACCTTTAATCTGGACATTATCAATTGCTTTGCTATTGAGCTTAATGGAGATGTAGGTAATGCTGCTCCATCAAATTCATAGAAAGTACCAACTTAGAAAGTGCAAATATCTGAAAATGAAGGGCTCTAGAGGTCAAAACCGTGTTATAACTTTATAAATGTATAAAGTGATTCTAATGTATAAGTAATAATTTCACAGCTTTGATAATAGTCTGATTAGTAGCACACTAGGAAGCTGTACATAAAAATGAAGAAATTTAAGAATAAGAATAGCATTCAGAATTAAATTCAAATACAATTCATAACCAAAATGCCTCATATTTCAAAAGTGGAGTTCAAATCTTGAGTTGGTTAGCTTGACAAAAATGACTGTGTGTGTGTATATATATATATATATATATATATATATATATATATATATATATAATATATATCCTGATATAAAAACAGAATATTGCTACTGTCCGAACAAAACTTCATGTCTCCTTTTTTGTCGTTTTTCAGTTTTTGACATACATAAATGTCTGAAAATTGCTTGGAAAAAATCTGGTTCCATTGACTTTGTTTTTTTTCCCTTATCCTGTAAAGTTACCATTTTGGAAATACAAGGTTTTCTTCTGACAACAGCAATATGTGCAGCAATATGTGCAACACTGGTGTTGTTAATTTACAGAACTATAATGTTAATTTACTAAAACAAATTTTTAAAATTGAAATTTAATGGTTGTTACTGTTATTATGATGGTAAAATACCGTATGTCATTTCAAACAAGTTGTATTCTTGTACGTTGCTTAGAAAGACGTCTGGTTCCATTGACTTACATTAAAAGTAAAGCAGGTTTTTTATCCTTCTTCTGTAAAGTTACCATTGTGGAGATATGAGGTTTTGTTCCGACAGCAGCGATATATTGAGGATGCTGGTATGTTGGTCAACCAGCATGTCCATGCTGGGTGACCATCTAAACCAGCACCAGACTAGCATAAACCAGTTTAAACTAGTTCATGTAGGTGGAAGCAATTTTTTTAATCAAGGAAAATGGACAAAAGTATGTTAGCAGCTACATTTGTAAGAGTGACCATGGCTTTATAGATAGAAGTGTTTCTATTTTGGCTGATTAAACTGCATCTGGACCCACCTCCTTCACAAAGTGCTGGCAGAAAGCAGGAGCGATCCATTCTCTGGCATGGATTCCACAGTCCATCCAGATCGCCTTCTTCGGCAAAGTGCTGTTCAGGCCGATCTGCAGCACAGAGAACCAACAGGCAGGGTTTATAAACAGCCGAGGACCAGACTGTTTAGTCTACCAGCTGCTCAAAACAGCGTCTGGGTCTGAAATGGTGCGTCTGCTTACTGTCACTCTAACTAGTAACGTTCTGTGGAGCTCATTGACTTGAAAGTGAATGCTGGCCTTTCATGACGCTCTGCTGGAAAAGAGTCGCTACCTTCAGCAGAGTGATGTTCCTCTTTTCGTACGTCGTTCCATAGATCATACTGGAGACAACGTCCGGGTGGTCTTGCTCCATCTGCTTCATCCAGACTGAGATCTGCAGCAGGAGAAGAAGATTCCCTCACATTAAACATCATAGAAATACATACATTACATTAAATTACATACATAAGTAACCTCAAAGAGGGTGGGGTCAGTGCTGAAATGAGTAAATAAAATAATGAGTAAATGACCTGGAGGGCATTTCACAAAGCTGGATTCCTCAGTTAACCAAGTAACCCAAAAATGAAAATTGTCCAACAGGAATGTCCCTCAGCTCATTATCAAATGGTGTTGTGAGTTCTTTAGTAAATAAATACATACATAAATAAGTAAATAAGTCAGTAAGTAAATAAAAAGGTAAGTCAGTAAATAAGTAAGCAAGTCAGTCCATGGTGTGGTGAGTTCATAAGTAATATATATATGAATAACCAAATAAGTACCATAGAAGGTCTTTCACACAGCTGGATTTCTCAGCCAGACAACTTAAGCCCAGAGACGAAGACTCTCCAACAGGAACGTCCCTCAGCTCTTTTCCTGTTGGACAAGCCTGACTGGCTTAAGTTCCCTGACTAAACCGAGTTTTGTGAGTGCTCCCCAGTCCATGGCGTGACCAGCTCTTTAGTAAATAAATCATTCATCTTGACTCCACAGTCTGATTAGCACATGAGCAAGTAAATAAACAAGTCAGTAAATAAAAATATCTTGTCCATGTGAGAAGTTCACAAATAAGTGAATAAATACATGCGTAATTTCCTCCATACTGTAGTGAGATCTTTAGTGAGTATGTGAGGAAGTAAGTAAATAAATAAATAAATAATATATAAATACCCTCTACGGTGTGGTGAGTTCTTTAGCATGTAAATAAATATCTAAATAAATAAATAAATAAATATATATCCTCTATGGTGTGGTGAGTTCTTTAATATATAAATAAATATCTAATCAATTAAATAAATAAATATCATCCTCTATGGTGTGGTGATTCTTTAATATATAAATAAATATCTAATCAATTAAATAAATAAATATCATCCTCTATGGTGTGGTGAGTTCTTTAGCATGCACATAATTAAATGTATAAATGTATAAATAAATAAATGACCTCCTCCATGGTGTGGTACTTGGTGTAGTCATAAGCTCGTAGCTCTAGTCCTTCAACAGCTCTGTAACGTAGAGCATAAAGCAATTAGTACCTGGCAGTTGAAATGTGCTGAGACACAAGAACCATAAAGAATAGCCGATCAATTTTATGCTGTTCTACTAAAGCAATAACAGTGTAATAACTGCACGTTATCAATGCTTCTCTACTGCTATCAGACCAGCCTTTAACTGTGCAGTAAAATCAGTCTATGGCTCATTTATGAGTGTGTATCCCATCAAACTGTGAAGGTTCGTGGACGTTTCTATGTTGCTACTATTTTAATACTAAAACGAGTTAGTCTTGACGTTGTTTCTGTGGGATTTCCTCAGACGCTCAGTGAAGCCTCTGTTTTTCACCTGCTTTTCACAGTAATGAGTTGTTGGCAGAGGTAATTGTGGTTATGTAACTAGTGGCGTCACTTGTAGCCGTACAGAAGGGGCAATCACTCTGAGGCCTCAGCGTATTACTGTTTACTCCAATTTTACACCCATGACTCACGGCTAGAGATACCTTAATAATATATTTCAACCACTCTTCTTCATTACAGCATCAGCTGGGTTGAGGTTAAGCAATAGCAAGTAAACAGGACACGAGAGCATATATATATATATATAGATAGATGTATATGCAAAATAGTAACTTTACAGGAGAAGGAAAAAACACAGTTTCATTTTAACGTAAGTCAATGGAACCAGAATTTTTCGAAGTCATTTTGGTCCATTTCTTTTAGTCCATTCATCATAACATTTACATACAATGTAAAGGGTAACAGGTATTTTCAAATTATGTCAAAAACAAAAACCACCAAAAAATTGGTTTTCTTCTAACAACAGCAGATATATATTTAAATATATAGTTATAGGACAAAATTTCTTTACAGAACCATCATAAAACAATCTTTCCTACATCAGGCAGTGAATTCATACCCATTTCATGTAGTAACTTTCTGTGAGGGAGCTTTGAAAGGTGGACAGCTGGTTCCTATCACCACCACTGTGAACAGTTCTAAACCAGTTCCTCTAGATTATTTCGCACCAAACCACTCTGAATGATTGTTTACATCTTAATGCAGCATTTTTTTAAAAATTGGTGGAATTACATAACACTACACCATTTAACATTTGGCAGAACTGAATTTGCTTTGGGGTCAATCGTGGCTCCAAAATCTGCCAATCACTATGATGATGGTAAATGTTTTACCTGTCCTGGGTTTGCAGAGCCAAAAGCACCAACACGGTTAACAGTGACCTCAGCATTGTAATCCTGCTCAGTGAGAACCTCAGAAAACCTCTCCAGCCCTGTGTCCGGTCTGTGAGCCTTCGTCTCACTCAGCTTTGCTTTTATACGCAGCCCTGAGAGATAATGAACATTTACTACAGGCGTATCTGAGAAACGTTGAATGACTCCCACACTGTGAGTTAATGGCTCAACATGAAGACCATAAATCTGAATATTACAATGATGTAACGACATGATTGGTTTACTGATTAAAGCCACTTGACGTAAATCAATGCAATCTTGAAATAATTTAGTAATTTTCCATATTTAGTGCTGTGAAAAAGTATTTGTACCCCTCCGTTTTTTTTGCAGATCTGTCGCACTTAATGGCCTCAGGTCCTCATACAAAATGGAATATAAGACGAGGCGACTGTGAGAACACAGTTTTTACATGATCTTTTCTTTTTTTGAAGGGAAAAAAGTTGCCACTATATCAAAGACATTGTTTTATATTACATTTATTTTTACAAAACATCTAGTTTAGATGGAATTTAATTCAGTGTGCTGCTTCTTGGGCTTTTACACCTGCTTCCCACTGCTGGGAATGTTCTATTCAAATGACAGGGCTGACAGTGATCAAGCCTGTGTACTTCTATTGTAATTGATCCCAATTAGCGAGTAAATTTGGTTAATTGGGTTCATTTGAGTTACTAAGGGGGCAATTATTTTTTCACGCAGGGCCTGTTGGTGGTGAATACATTTTTTTTCCTTCATCAAATGAAATAATCTTTTAAAAACCTATATTTTGTGTTCACTCAGGTTGTCTTTGGTCTGTAGTACAATTTGCTTTAAGACCTGACAAAGACCTTAGAAGAAGGGGGCAAATACTTTTTCACGGCGCTTCCATCAACAGAGCAGAACACAGCTGCACGGTATATACTGTGGCCACCATTTACAGTCAAAATGGCCACTAAGTGCAACTTCTTTATTTTTGTAGTGTCAAGAAAAAAAACAGAAAACATATTTAACGGAACAAAATGACTGTAGTGACTTTTTAATAACTATAAAAATACTGTCAAATTTCAGTTTTTCAGTATTTACTGTGTCCACTTTTTCCCTTTATTACAGCTTCCATTCTTCTCAGGAAACTCGCTTTCAGTCTCTCAAAGAATCTGCAGACACGCCTCCAAAGTTCAGTCTTAGAAGCTGGTTGATGCTTTTCTGAATCAAACCCATTCAGTGGTGCTGAGGTCTGGACTCTGGGGTCGTCAGTCCATCGTTCAGCTTCTTTGTTTGATGTGTCCGTCACCTTTTCTCAGTGAGGTTCTTCTTGATCAGCTACACGTCCTTTCAGACCCACAGCGCTGAGTGGTCTTCTCACAGTGGAAGGATGGACAGAAACACCTGTGGATGTTTTCAGATCTGAAGCAGCTTGATGTTCTCCTCTCTCTCAGAGATCAAAGCTTTCAGTGCTGTTTATCTGATGGGCTCAGTTTTGGGGTCTACCAGCTCTTCCAGGTTGTTGTTAGGACCCACATTCTCTCAGTTTATGAACCCAAGTTTTGGAAACTCCTGTTTTTTCACGTTTTCTTTGCCTTATGCAAGCAGATCTTATATCTAAACTCTCCAGAAATATCTTTTGAAAAATGAGTAGCTCTATTTATTGCTTCTTTTGACGGGAAATTCTCAGACTTTTGCAGAGTACTCAGTAGGTATGATTTTAAGATGACCAAAGAAGACGTATAACAACTTGTAATTAAGTGGTGATTAAATCCAGAGGCAAAATACTGACAAATACATAAATAAACAAATGAATAAATGCAGTATATTATGTATCATATTACATTTTTCTCTGTTCTCATGTATTCATGTATACAATTATGAAGATTATTGATAAGTGATTGCAAATTTTAAAATGGCAGTTCACATTCACCTATAAAGCCTATGGCAGTTTAGCCCTGCCCATTAGTGCTTAAGTTATAATAAATGTTTCAGTCTGGACTGTGTTTTGAACAAGGAACAATACAGGGCAACCAATCCTAATTGGGCTCATTTGCATATTGAAACTAGAATATAACAGCGTGTCACTTGGCATGCCACTGAAAAAATGTATCATCTGACAAATCTGCCACTTGATCTGCCATTTGGCCTGCCACTGGAAAGATCTGCCATTTGACCTGCCATTTGGCCTGCCACTGGAAAGATCTGCCATTTGACCTGCCATTTGGCCTGCCACTGGAAAGATCTGCCATTTGACCTGATGTTTTGCCTGCCACTGGAAAGATCTGCCATTTTGTCTGTCACTGGAAAAACCTGTCATTTGGCCAGGCACTGAAAACACCTGACACCTTGCCTGCCACAAGACATACCTCCCACTGGACAAGCCTGCCACTCGATCTGCCATTTGACAAACCTGATTTTGGATTAAAAAGACGTTTGAAAATGGTCAAGTAAAAAATGAATTAAGACTATTTTGATACATTTCTGTTTTTGCTTTGTTAATAACTAAGAGACGTCACAGTGTCAACAGTAAGAGAAATAAATGGTAAACTGTTTTCAATCAAATTCATTACAAAAGCTGGCTTGATAAATATTGACACAGGGCATAAAGTACATAAATATGAAATCAATATAATCAATATAATCTAAGGCAGTAGACTTAGACTCTTAATACAGGAAGATATTCTTAATGGTAATGTCATTCCTATAAGGCCATCTACATTTGAGCACCCACATGACTTTGTTAAGTTAAAAAAGACATGAACAACAGCCGTTTCCCAAAGAGGACAAGAGACTGATTCCCAGATTAGACGAGAGATGTGGGTGTAGATGGTAAATATTTTGCCTTTATGATTCTACATCATCCAAGCACGGCCTGATAAACTGAAACATTTGACCGTTGCACTTTGGCCGTTGTGTGATTCTACTGTGTGTCAGTAAAATCTGCTCGCTTATCATGAGTTGCTATTAATAGCTACTAATTTTATACTATTTGAGGCGCTCCTGATTTTATGGATGTGTAATAACAAGATAAGGTTTGATTTGCACAGTGTTTGCTTTCCATGATGACTTTTTATTAGACACTGAACTGACAAGGAAGTTCAGTGCGATGTCTGTTATCCTCAATCAACACATGAGAACGTACAGAAGCTTGAGATCTGGACTCAGGTGGGTTTAACAGTTGTAGTTTTTCCCATTTCAAATAAAGGAAATCTGTTGCAGTGCCTCAATTAAAGAGAAAATGCTTGACAAAGGCATCCTGCAAAAAATGTAAAGCATGTGATTTGAAGACGACCAAAATGCTAAATATGTAAATGTTAACACTGTAAAAATGTAAAGATGTAAATGTAACAGTGTAAAGAATGTGTATTAATTTCTACTAATTATAAGTAATAAAATTACTTTAGGCTGCTTCTGAATTTATAGGTCAAATGGCAGGTGGCAGGTCAAGTGGCAGGTCCATCCAGTGGGCACATGCTTACAGCAAAGTGGTCACAGGACGACCCAGCATGGATGTTACAATGAAATCATTTTGCAGACATGGACATGCCTGCGTGGGACACACCTGCCACTGGAAAGACCTACCACAGGACAGACCTGCCACTTGACTTTTTATTTGGCCTGTGGAACTATAAAGGAAGTAAAGACTGCAAAAATGCAATTGTAAATGTAACAAAATTCTAGGGTAAGTCAAGTGTCCATCCAGGCTGTTTATGGGGCAGGCATTCATGGCAGGTGACAGCAGTTGACAGCCAATTTAGCCTCATTTAGTTAACAATAGCCTTAAGCTATATCTGTACTCATGAGTGATGGAAATGGCCACCATGATGAGTCTCTTCACACATGGGCTGAGTTTGATCTTTTTTACGCAGTTTGAAGCCGATCTTGTCTCTTAGCTCAACTCAGGTGAAGAAGAAAAGGATCACATTGGACTGAAAATTACTTCACAATAAATAATACACTCACCAGCCACTTTATTAGTGCTGGTAAAAGGTTGGACCCCCTTTTGCCTTCAGAACTGCCTTAATTCTTCGTGTCAGACTTTCAACAAGGTGTTGGAAACGTTCCTCAGAGATTTTGGTTGGTTATTTGAGTTCCTGTTGTCTTTCTATCATCTGGAACCAGTCTGCCCATTCTCCTCTGACCTCTCACATCAACAAGGCATTTTCATCCACACAACTGACTGCTCACTGGATATTTCCTCTTTTTCGGACCGTTCTCTGCAAATGAGTGTATAAACAAATTAATTAAAAACTGATTTATTCTCAAGGTGGGAAGAAACTGTTAAACAACTACACCTGCATTGGAATGGATATTACCCTCACTGGCCAATGCAGAAAGAAGCCAGAGAGCTAATATTACCACTTGGAAGCCAAATATCACATATTTATTAGTTAATTGTATTTATTAGCCTCTAACATTAGTGTCTACACTAGCAGTTAGGATTTCTTAACTGCTATGGGGAGAGTCTCAACGGCTATAATATGTATTTGGGTTATGTACGCTGGGAATTGTGAAAGAACATTGAAAGGTGAACCAAAACAGATTCACACACACACACACATACAAACACACACACTCACAAACACACACATTTTTAAGCCGCTTCTCCCTCAGGGTCCCAGGGGGGGTGCTGGAGCCTATCCCAGCGGTCATCGGGAGGAAGGCAGGATACACCCTGGACAGGTCGCCAGTCCATCGCAGGGCAGACAGACAGACACAGACAGTCACTCACACCCAGGGGTAATTTAGCATGTCCAATTGGCCTGACTGCATGTCTTTGGACTGTGGGAGGAAACCGGAGAACCTGGAGGAAACCCACGCAGACACGGGGAGAACATGCAGACTCCACACAGAGAGGACCCCGGTCACCCAAACAGATTCAAACATGAATTCTGTCACATATTTACAGCAGTGTTAGAGGATTAAAAACAATGGTGACCCCATTAGCGCCTCACCTAATATCCGGCAGACACTTGTGGTCGCAGTCTGTACATCAGCCTGAAGCAACTTAAAATGTATTCCTGGAGACAGCCTGGCAGGTCAATTTCATAAGCAAGTCAAGTGGCAGGTCAATATTGTGGCAGGTCAGTGTCACAGGTAGGTCAAGTGGCAGGTCAATGTTGTGGCAGGTCAAGTGCCAGGTCAGTTTCATAAGCAGGTCAAGTGGCAGGTAAAGTTGCAGGTTCAGTGAATGATCTTTCACCTTTTTTCGTTGGACACTGAATTACTCCATGAAAAATTTTAACATTTGCTTGACCACTTTACCAGCTTAGTGTAGTTAGTTAACGGTAATCTTAATCTATACTTGATTATCATGAACACAAGCAACACAAGCAATACTCGCATCTTTAATTTTGCGCTGGAATTTTTTACTTGGCACAACATGAAACTAAAACTTACAAAAAGAGCTTTGTTGTCTAAATTATTTTTGCTATGCAAATTAAAAAGACTTCACAGGTCAAGTGTCAGGCCAATTCTGTGATATATGAAGTGGCAGGCCCATCCAGTGGCAGGTTAAGGGAAAAGTCACTTGACCTGATACTGAATACACTTGTCACTTGACAAGTCACACACAACCTCCCCCCATGCACTTTTGTAAAGAATATTCATTTAGTATTTAAATTATTCAGAATTTTCATCATACACAGATTTCGCACTTCAGAATCGTACATAATTTTGCTTGATAAATTCCATATTAAATGTAGTTTTAGGCCAGAATGCCCCTCTAAAACTAATAAAACTACTATAAGTATTAAACTACTTTCACATCAGATGCAGCGCCCGCAGTACAGTCCTTTTCAAGACCTGCCACTTGGCCTGCCACAGGACAGACTTGTCTCTTGTCCTGCCACATGACCATCTACTTGGCCTGCCATGGGACTGGGCTGCCACAGGACAGACCTGCAACTTGACCTTCTACTTGGCCTGCAAAAATGTAAAAGACTGCAAAAATACAAAAGACGTAAATATAATAACTGGAACAATCTGAAGAATGTGTACATAAACACTACAAATGTCAAGAATGTTAATATTAAGGCTGCAAAGATGGAAATGATGGAAATGTAAAGGCAGTCCGTTCTATGTTAGCTCAAATGGCAGGTCCATCCAAACTGTTTATGTGGCAGTTTTATGGTAAGTGAAGTTATACTTGTGTTATATCCAGTGGCAGGTTAAGTGGCAGGTCAAATCAGTTATCTCATACTTGACCTGATCTATCCATTGACCGGTCAACTGGCACACCAATTCTGTGACATATGTAAAGTGTAGGGTCCATCCAGTGGCAGGTCAAGTAACAAGTAGTTGGACCTGATGCTGGATATACTTGCCTCATGTCACACGTGACCTAACCATGTAAAATATTTAAAATATTTTAAATTCTTTTTACTATTCATCATAAACAAATCATGCCATGAAAAACTTTAGCAGTTGTTAGAATTGCCAGCCAACTTAGCCTAATAAGTTAAAAGTCTTGAGCATATATTTGATAATCATGAATACAAGCAACGTGACATTAAATCAGGAGCTATGAAGAACCTTAATTTTGTACTGTAACTTTTTTCTCAGTACAACATGAAACAAACATGAGCTTATAAAGATAAGCAACAAATACACATTAAAATGTTCTGTTTAATTATTTTATCTGAAAAAAATCTGGCAAATACATGTGGTACATCACTGTAAACATTCAAAATAGAATATGGGCAAATTAGAAAACATCAGTTAATGATGAAAAATCTTTTGCTTGTCTGAAAAAGTATATTGTAAAATTATCGTTGCAGGTCATGGCATCCTTACAGCAAGGTGGTGCTAGAGGGCCATGCAGTGGTCAGTGTGGTCCACAGCGTGGCTGTTACAGTGAAGGCTGCACTGGTAAAAGTCTTATCATGGACGTAGGTGATGATGGACATGGCCCCCTGATAAGCCTCCTCATACGTGGGCACAACTGTTACTGACAAGTTTTATAGGCATTATTATGCAACTCAAGTGTGATTTAGTTTCACGCAGCAACTAAAACTGCATGAAGGTTTTACAGTGTAAAGGCAGACTAATAATGCTGACACTTTCACAAAGTGGGGTGATGACATCAATGGATGTGAATGATTTGATCTCCTGTTCAGGCTAGTATAGACTGACCTCTTTCACAAAGAACTGGCAGAAGGCAGGAGAAATCCATTCATTGCCATGGATACCACAGTTCATCCAGATCGCCTTCTTTCGCTCAGTGTTGTTTAGACCAATCTACAGCATAGAGAACCAAGAAGAACATCCCAAACCACAGATGTTACATATAACACTAACACTAGCATCTGTTTAGAAACGAACGGCAAACATCATAAACAACTTATGTCAGACATCATTAGCTCATGTACTATAACCTGCCATATGCTACAATCCCAACTTTATTCCTTTGTGACTTTAGTAGATACATTTAGGGATTTCTGAAGGACCCATATCCAGCAACTTGCTTATCTACTTATGACATTTGCGCAGTTCTATGTACAAAAACAGTCATAATTCATTTTACATGGCCATTTTCCAACCTCTCGTCTTCCTTAAGAGTTAAACAGTCAGTTATATTACAGTGATTCTGAGTATATATGTAAATGAGCACTGTTCTGCCTATATTGTGCATTCCTTATAACTTCAGCATGAGTGGGTGGAGCTAAACTGCTGTAGGCTGAATGAATGGCAATGGTGAAATCTTGAACTGCACCACTTTGAGCTTCGAGTACAGCTCAGCTTGACTTCAAGGCGCGTGGAAGACCAGCATTGAGACTGTTCTCCGTACTGGCACCCAGGTGGTGGAATGAACTCCCACTGGCTGTCTGAACAGCAGAGTCTCTTGCTGTCTTCAAACACAGACTGAAGACCGTCTCTTTACACAGCACTTAAATGAGCACTGAATTAAGTATTGATTGTAGTTTATTGTAATGCACTTATGCATTGTATTGTATTGTAGTGTAGTGTAGTGTAGTGTATTGTATTGTAGTGTATTGTAGTGTAGTGTATTGTATTGTATTGTATTGTAGTGTAGTGTAGTGTAGTGTATTGTATTGTAGTGTATTGTAGTGTAGTGTATTGTATTGTATTGTATTGTAGTGTAGTGTAGTGTAGTGTATTGTATTGTAGTGTATTGTAGTGTAGTGTAGTGTAGTGTATTGTATTGTATTGTACTGTATTGTATTGTAGTGTATTGTATTGTAGTGTAGTGTATTGTGTTGTAGTGTAGTGTAGTGTAGTGTAGTGTAGTGTATTGTATTGTATTGTACTGTATTGTATTGTAGTGTATTGTGGTGTAATGTATTGTAGTGTGTTGTATTGTAATGTATTGTATTGTACTGTATTGTATTGTATTGTAGTGTAGTGTATTGTATTGTATTGTAGTGTATTGTAGTGTATTGTGGTGTATTGTATTGTATTGTATTGTATTGTACTGTATTGTATTGCATTGTATTGTATTGTAGTGTAGTGTATTGAAGTGTAGTGTAGTGTAGTGTATTGAATTGTAGTATACTGTAGTGTATTGTATTGTAGTGTAGTGTAGTGTATTGTATTGTAGTATACTGTAGTGTATTGTATTGTAGTGTAGTGTATTGTATTGTAGTATATTGTGGTGTATTGTATTGTAGTGTGTTGTATTGTACTGTATTGTATTGTAGTGTAGTGTAGTCTATTGTAGTGTATTGTATTGTATTGTAGTGTAGTGTAGTGTATTGTATTGTAGTGTAGTGTAGTGTATTGTATTGTAGTGTAGTGTAGTGTAGTGTATTGTAAGTGTAGTGTATTGTAGTGTATTGTAGTGTATTGCACTGCTCTGTGTTCAACTCTGTTCCTTTTCTCTCTGTATCACCAGTGACTTTGTTTCTAGCAGTGTCTGAGCTCAGGACCGGCTTTCTCTCTAACCTGCTGGTAACTAGTAAAGATACTTTCTCTAGACAGACAAAGCACTTCCTGTAAGTCGCTCTGGATAAGAGTGTCTGCTAAACGCTGTAAATGTAAATTTAAATGAGAATATCTACAATGTTGGTTTTCAGAACAACACAATTCAAAATGGGCTTTTTTACCAGGTTACATACCAGATTGTACATTTTAGATGTAAAGGACCTCATGTAAGATGTAAAAACTCTCCACAAGGGGGCACCATTACTACTCTAGTAAGTTCTGGTGCTTTGAAAGAGCGGTGCTTCATTTCAATGGCAATGCGTGTCTGTTTTTTCCAAAAAAGTGCAGAAAATTTGTTTTTTAGTTTTCATTTTGCCTTAAAGTTTTCCTTTATTAAAGAACCCTGGCCATATTGAACATCTTCAATGTTCTGCCAAAACATGGTGTTACAAATTCATTTTAGAACTCCTTTGAAACTGTAGCCTCATATTTGTACGAAAGGGATGTAAAAACCTTCACAGTGTATGTGGAGTAGATACCTTCAGCAGGGTAATGTTCCTCTTTTCATGTGTCATTCCATACATGACACTGGAAACTACATCAGGGTGATTTTTCTCCATCTGCTCCATCCAGCCTAAGATCTGCAGATTAACGAAGAAATGAATAAGACTGAAAACAATACTGAAACATACTTATGTATTTCAAGTAACACCAGAATCTTCTGTGGTAAGTTCATAAATGAGTGTGGAAAGAAATTTGTGAATAACCTCCTCCATGGTGAGGTACTTGGTGTAGTCCTAAGCTTGCAGCTGCAATCCTGCAACTGTGCTGTGATGGAGAACATAAAGCAAGTAGTGTGCTGAGATAGAAGAACCATAAAGAACATCAGGTTATAGTCTTGGTTCAGACTTGGTTCAGAATTCAAGCATAACTAGAATCTAAATTTGACAATTGAGATTAAAGTGAATTTGACAATTGAGATTATTTGGATTGCAACTTCCAAATCATAATTTGGATAATAATGAATATGATACTATTGAATATGATGATACTGAATATTATGATATTGAACTCTTACCTGCCCTGGGTTTCTAGAACCAGAAGCACCAAATAAGCCAAAACTGATTCAGTTATTGATTTTATTCTTGTAGAAACTCAATAGGTTGTGTGTCTATGAGTGCCTTAACCTTCACTTTGTGAAGATACGATATGGACAAGATAATGTTCATACTTATCATGCGTCCGGAGTGCTGATCTACGGTCAGTTTTAACCACCTTATCCAGTCCTAATGAAGGTACAGCCAATCAGGGGCTGATTCCAGATCGCCGCCCTCAAACAAACAAAGTCACACTTTGCACATGCGAGCAAACCAAGTCCTCCCAAACGTGAGAGATAACCCCCTCTCTGCTGCTTACCAGGCAGTTATCCGACAAGTAGAAGATCAAGACCTTTACATTCTTTACATTATTCTTTACATTAAGCTAGTGTTCTGCAAAATGTCCACCAAAGTTATACATGAAAAAAGACATGTTCAACGTCTGCTGGGGCAGTACGCTTTAGCTTAGGATGCTTGATGGTTTGGGTTTCTAAGCTTGCTTCTTTGTCATTGTTATGTACATCTCTCAGCTGACTGTTTTAATTGCTGTGAACTTCATTGGGGTAAATAAAGAGCAGGGGCATGCTTTATTAGGAAGTGTTGCATTGGTTGTTGGGGTTATGTCAAACCGTGTTCCCATTAATCGGAATATAATCCTACAGTCGTTTGTTTTTAGGACAATGGCATATTGAAATATGAAGAATGATCTATTATTACTGCCCATTTGGAAAATGTATTGCTTGTGAACTTGCTATTGTCTGTATGGAACTTGCACAGTTTAACACAGTAACCTTCCTTCTAAACAGTACCAAAAAATGATGAATAATTTCATCATCCACAGATATTTAATTCAAAGTTTTTTTTCTAGAACCACCTAGATAACCTGATTTTAGATTTGTATACCACAAACTTTGCAGCTTGGTTGAAATACTCACAAAAATGTTCCCTGACCACCAAAAAAGGTAGCCAGGTAGGGGGCCCACCTTCCCTTTAAAGGGGGCCTTTAACTTAATGGTCTGGGCCTGGGCGGCCCTAACCTATTTGCAAAATGTAATTTGCCACCCTCACTGTCCCCCCTAAACACATACTGCGTCTTCTATATGTTTCATAGGTTCCACATACTAAGTATATTAAATACTGCTTTCGTACCCCAATAGTTCATGGCTGCCTCCACAGTAATAAGGTCATTGTTTTTACATGCAAGGCATACAAAGCTGGCTCATTCATGTTTAGCAGGCTAATGTTTCTCCACAAGAGGGAGCTACTGGCACTCAAGTCACTTCTGTTTTCATAGAAAGGGATGAAACTGGCAATAAACTACACCAGTTTATTAGTATATTCTCCCATATATAACTGCTTTTTTGCTTTCTCAAATTTCAAAACAGGACAGACTATTATGCAAAAGAGTTGCCCTGTCCACTGGTTATTAAATAATATTTTATATGTACTTTTTATTTAATCAGTTTATTCTAAACAAAAAAGGCAACACATACCAAATAAAGTAGGTCTGACCTGCAGAGTGGGTGAACAGAGCAGAAATGTGCCATCATCAAGTGGGTCTCATGAACACTTGATCTACAGCTATTTTTAACATTCTGGATGCATCTAAAATACCTTCCTTTATATTTATAACACAGAATTTGTGTGTGTAGAGTGCATAATAGTGAAAGATCATGTATGAATCAGAGAAGTCATTTTATTTGGACAGCTCACTGTAGATTATCTACAGCAAATGATCTACTAACAAATCCTATAGTGAACCACTTAGCAGAAATAATGGTTAATTAAAATTCAAAATGCATGCCTAGTCCTTTATGGAAAGCTGTAAAATGTAAAGATAAGAAAACACTCAAGGTTTTCACCATTATATTTGTGGAGAATTGCTTTTGAGAACTTCTGTTTATTTTTAACACCCCAGATTCCTGCACTTCCTACAGGAAGCAGCAGATGGGGCCACCTAGCAGTTCCAGAGAAAGGAGCAGTCTGAAGACTCGGAGAGAGTCCAGAACATTAGAACAGAGCTTTCCTTGTCCAGCCTGTCCACTTTTGTTCTTTTTCTAGCTAAGACACGTTCAGGTTAGTCAGACCTCTGCTGCAAGACGTGGTGAACATTAATATCAAATGATGTGCTAGCTTAGAACTGGATATGAAAGCCTTAGGGGCAGTTAGTCAGTCCCTCATACCAACATATTAACACAAAACTTTTTTATTTTTGTGCCCCCTGATCAAGAAAAGCTTGATCCGCTCAAAATGGTTTAGTTGGTTTTGCTGGAATATCAGCTAAACCTTCAAATCCAAATGAAGATCTGGTGAATATCCAGCTGGACTAGACAGAAACTTGCCACAGATCTGAGTAGCTAAGTAGGTCCACCAGCTGGTCCAGCTTGTCAACCACCTAAAACATCAAAGACCAGAGTAGATCCTGCGTAACTTCTCATCTTCACTCGATTTTTGAACTGCTAAAAAAAAAACATTAGCACAGATCAGCATTCTGGTCTAAGCTGGTTCATGCTGGTGTAGTGCTGGTCTGATACTGGTTTAGCTGGTCACCCAGCATGGTCTTTTGCAAAACATGGTGGAGGCAGTGTTATGGCATGGGCATATATGACTGCCAGTAGACCCGGGTCACAGTGATATGATTGCTGATGGATGAAGTGCATAGAGTTATACTTTCTGCTCAGATTCAGAAATTAAAAATAACCCTTGTATTTCTAATTATGTGAGTTTGTCTATCTGAGCCTGTGAAATTGGTGGGACTAATGGCTGTAATTCCTAAAAGGTTAATGCTATACTTTTTGTTAAACCCTTTGAATTAAGGTGAAAAGTCTACTCTTCAATAACATCTTGACCGCTTCATTTTAAATCCACTGTGGTAGAGGCAAAATTACAAAAATTGTATCACTGTCCAAATACTTATGGACGTGACTGTACTGAATGTCATGTTTTTTTTAGTGCTAACTGCAACTTCTACTGGTTAAATCCAGCTTTAGTGGGACTGAAAGTCAAGCGTTCTCTTTTATTTATTGGTATGTTCCTCTGTTTTTCTTCCTGCTGGAGCTCGACGGGTCAAAAAAATATGGCACACTGCAGCCTGTGCTTGCTTTCCTAGAAAGAGTTTGAACCGTTAGACGCAGATGTGGAACAGAGAAATGTTTCAAGCGTAGGATTTTCATCTCCGCTGGCAAGGAGTAGATTTCAAATAGATTGAAGGGAAAAATAACTTCAGTCATTCAGTCATTATAATACATACATTTGATCATATTCAGTTCAATTCAATTCAACTTTATTGTCATTATACAATACAGGGTAGTACAGTATAACGAAATACTATCGGGCTACTTCTCCTGTGCAGTGATAAAAGATAAATAGCAAACAGTCCAAAGACAAAAGACAGTAAAAGACAAGACAATATGTGCATAGATAAAGGTTATAACAGGTGTATTGGACGTATAGACAGTATGTGCATAGTCAGTCATTCAAGTGTATCAGATATATAGACAGAAATGTGCATACAGTGAATTGCAGTACAGTAAATGCAGAAGTACTAGTGGTGCAAAAAGAGATGTAAACAGTGAAATGATTGATAATATACTAATATATATTGAGTAATGAGTTACTGGTTAGCTGAAGACCTGGCCATTTACATAAAACATTAAGTATTTGCCTTAAGTTGTGCCAAAATGGAAATGTAGCCATCCCTCAATCTGCTGTAAACATGTCTTCTTGCAGTGGTGCAGCTGGAGTCTCTAGAGTGAACAGGAGTTAGCCAGAAAGCTAATGCTACTGCTAGGAAGACAAATATCTATGTTCAGCTGTAAAACTGAAGTAAATTATCAAGCTATCCTCACAACGCATAGAGCGGATTACGGGTAGGACAGAAATGAGTAGCCAGGTAAGAGATTTAACAAGCCAAAAGCTAAAACTAGCAAAATAGCTTGCTACCTAGATATCTTTACCTCAGTCTGGCTTCTATTCTCTGCCTGAAAGAGTAAACAGGTCCTCCCTGGCGTCTGTTTTGAGCTAAATAAAGAGAGAATTGCTGTTTTCTTCACTATACTGTTCGGTGACTGAGGTAAAAGTTGATGCTATGCTACTTTGGTTGTATTTATTAGCCTATAGACTCAGGATTTGCTGGTACCACAGGGATTCCCAGTGGTTCTACGACATGTTTGCTTAATGCATGCTGGGTTTTGCAGTACGAGAACATTGACGAGCATGAAAATGACATAAAATCTTGAATTCTGTGAAACCATGGCTGAGGGAGACCCTGAGGGAGATGTTTCTAATAAACTGTTCCGGTGGGTGGAAGTACAAGGTCAGTGTTTATAATAAAGTGGCCAGTTAGTAGAAGAATAAAGTTGGTGTTTCTAATAAAGTGGCCAGTGTGTGGAAGAATAAAGGCAGTGTTTCTAATAAAGTGGCCAGTGAGTTTAAGCGCAAGAAAAACAAGGTGGGTGTTTCTCGTGAACTAAATGATGAGTGTGCTAGATGCTACAGTTTGGAATATTATCATATATCATATATCATAGACAGCGATGCTCTACAGAAAACTGTAGCATGACAAATAATATATGCTAGTTTTAGGTCCTTAGGTCCTACCAGTCAAAAATTCAAGGGCTGAAGAGGATCATTTGAGATGTTTTACACAAGTGGCCGCTGACACGTCAAAGTTAATTCAAACTTTAAATGAAAGGAAACAAGAACAGAAGAAGCAAAATGAGACACTGATGGGAATTCACACTAAAGCAGAAGGGGAGCCGTTACATAGCTTGCTAGCAATTTGGTCTCAAGCAAAGCTACAAGCACATGTTGACACTAGTCAACAGAAATAGCCAAACACTTAATAAAACTTTTACGACCGCTGATGCACGTTTGACTCCATGTGCTGAACTCCAGGCTGTGAGTCACCACTGTTTACACAGTAGACTTTCCCTGCGCACTGGGCCTCCAGAAAGGGTCACTCACGGCTGGCATGTCTTGAACTGACCCGTCCAGGCTAAGGCCACAAACGTTGCTGCTGGAGTTGCTGCTGCTGGACTTTGGACAAGCTTTACAGACTGTTGGTAAAAAATTTAATTCAACCGAATGAGAAACCGCAGCACTGGCCTAAATGTAGAGTGTTATTAATTTCAAATTATATTTGTTTTCATATGCATGCGAAAAGTCACACTGTCAGGATAGATCAGATATTGTTTTTTTTTTATAGCTGAGCTGAGCTACACGTATGAGCCTGTACACTGTGGTGAGAAGGTGCATCCACGACTGATTTATCCACTTCACAGAGGCTTTATTCGTCTTATTATGTAAGTTTTACCTGTATTGTCCGTCTATGTGGCTCAGTGGTGAACTGTGACTGTTAAAGCTAGGCCTGATTTCTGCTAGCACCCCTATGTTAATCTGCTAGTATCTTTGTGCTAAGCTAATGCTGACAGACATTGTCTGTCTATTTGCCTACTTGTAGCATTAGTACTTTGCAACAGTTTTACAGAGACTCTTTCAGGCATAGAAGCTGCCACCATGTTTCATTCCTAACAAGTACCCGAAACGTGGTTGGACTATGCCTCATTTCTAGTCAGTGACGTATCTAGAACCTGTTTTGGTTCACAAAACTGGTCCCACCCATTGTAAATCAAAGCATGATTGGTTGATTCCTCTGTTTTTCAATGAAATAAGAGTATGACCCATAATTTGCTGCATAGTTTGGCTACAACAACCACTATGATCCACTGAAAAAAGTGAAAATGACACATTTTTGGTTTTCACAAACATCATTTGGACGTCTCTGATAACTTAGAGTAACTTCAGTGATGTTGCAGTAGCTATCGGTGTAGCCTACTACATTAGCTTAGCCAGCTAGCCATGCTAAAACGTTCCTGCTTCGCTTATCAATTAGATTTGTTCTTACAAAAAGCTACATCTAGGCCGTCATACTTGACAGTGGACAGCATCCACCCTCCTCCTCTGGTAGCCCAACTGCACTGAAGTACTTCACGCTACTGCTGCTACTGCAGAAAGGCTTAACACTTTGGATGTTTTTAAAGCCGTACTAAGGTTTTCTGTTAAAACTGAAAGGAGACAAAACAGGCTAAAACATTTACACCAGCCCAGCACACCCATCTGATCATGGAGTGGCTGTGATGCACTGTGTTGTGCTATTGAACTTCATCCATGGTCTAATTCAGGGGCGTGTTGACCCGCTCCTCAGATTGTCTCTCTTACTTGCATCACTCACAGAAGTGAATCTCTATTTTGAATCATACTTCTGTGTTGCTGGATGGAGACAAGTGTGAGAATCCACTTTCCCACTGGAGCAGCCAATCAATCACATCTTATTAAATGTCCAGTGGAAATCAGTTACAGCGCTGATGTAATGCTCTCTGTTCAAGCCAGCATAAGAGCTCATACAAGCCAGGCCTTCGCTGCTGTGAGACAGGAGACGAAGAGTGACCTGGTTTGAACCTTTTGGGCCATTTTTAGTTTGTTTGTGTTTTAATGTTACGTCCATCCCAGACAGGAAACCACAAGCTTGCTCATCTCTCAACTGTTTGTAGCAGATAGCCTGAAGTATGCTGCGTTATCATGTTACCCACGTCCATCAGTTTGGCTTTGTCCGTTCATAGAGGTATGAATAGTTTGCAGTTTTTGAGGTTCTGTATGGTTCGCGATCTGTTGATGCACAATTTGTTAGCCATCCTCTAACTCTTCATCAGCGCCCAGCTACTGAGATTTTTACCCAATTTTCTCCTAAATTTAGTGGCTCTTTCATAATGCTTCTACTGCAAGATCACTGGGCAGCTTCACACTCTTGAAGGATAATTCTGCTATATCAGCTGACAGATGCCCACGTTAGCTGGCATCCCATTGGGAGAGGGGGGATGTGGGAGGTCCATCCTACCTGCCCAGAGAGACAGAGAACAATATGCTGTCTTGGACACGGACAGCAGTCTCAGTCTCCAGATGATGAGGTCAATACAGTTGCACCACTTGGGAGGCCCTAATGGTCGGTTTCTGAACACAGCGCCATTACTGGCTGGATATTTTTGGACACTGGTCCAATCTTAGCCTACACTGATGTTTATAAGTGGCCACTGAATTAAAATTGTTTCTAGTGAGCAGTGAGTGGAACCACAAAATAGGTGTTTCTAATAAAGGGGCCAGTGAGAGGAAAAACAAGGTTGGTGTTTCTAATAAACTGTTCCAGTGGGTGGAGGTACAAGGTCGGTGTTTACAATAAAGTGGCCAGTTAGTAGAAGAATAAAGTTGGTGTTTCCAATAAAGTGGCCAGTGAGTGGAAGTACAAGGTTGGTGTTTCTAATAAAGTGGCCAGTGAGTGGAAGTGCAAGGTTGGTGTTTCTAATAAAGTGGCCAGTGAGTGGAAGTACAAGGTTGGTGTTTTTAATACAGTGGCCAGTGAGTGGAAGTGCAAGGTTGGTGTTTCTAATAAAGTGGCCATGGTTTGGAAGTACAAGGTTGGTGTTTCTAATAAAGTGGCCAGTGAGTGGAAGTACAAGGTTGGTGTTTCTAATACAGTGGCCAGTGAGTGGAAGTACAAGGTTGGTGTTTTTAATACAGTGGCCAGTGAGTGGAAGTGCAAGGTTGGTGTTTCTAATAAAGTGGCCATGGTTTGGAAGCACAAGGTTAGGTGTTTCTAATAAAGTGGCCAGTGTGTGGAAGAATAAAATCTGCGTTTCTAATAAAGTGGCCAGTGAAACAAGGTGGGTGCTTCTCGTGATCTAAATCATGAGTGTGCTAAATGCTACAGTTTGATATATTATCATATATATCCCACCATAATTTAAAACCCCCATTAACAACTCGGGACTGTTTTACCACTGGCGCAGTAAAAGCTCTTGCACAACAGTTGGACGGATCGCAGACTCGTCGTTATAACATGTTGGAGTTATGTCATGTTTGAATTATATCACGTTAGTTTTATATACTGTTGGGTAATGTGTTTGGTATGTGAAGAGTGAGCTATTAAGTGCTGTTGCATGATGGAATTGAAAGGCTGAAGCTGAAACTGACTCAAATGCTTTCGTTGTCTGGCCAGTATGGAGCTAACAGAGGAAGACAGTGCTGTTTTATGTCTGAGTGTGTGGACAGGAGTGGGTTCTGTTTTGAGCTGTCAGAGAGTTTCTCGTGGAGCGACCTCCAGAATTACTGGCTTCATTGAGCAAACGGTGCTGCAAAAAGGTCTATCAGCTTCACTGTACTTTGAAAATGAAATAACTTTTTCATCGGCATCCCTGAACCACTGCTTCAAACATTCGGGAATCACTGATCACTTCAATTTAACAATGACAATAAATACCTGCAACAAGTTTCTTAGCATAAAGCAGCCATTTGCTGATAGTTTGGGTATATTCTGTAACCCATATCTTCATGTTCAAGCATCGCTCCTGGTATGAAGAGCAAGTTTTGGAGGATGACCAACACAAACTGTGCAGCAGCAGATGAGCTATCGTCTCTGACTTTACATCTACAAGGTGGACCAACAAGGTGAGAGTGACCACTGATTAAAACGAACCACTACCCTGATTCTCTCTCTAAATGGACCTTTTCATCACTCAAATAGATCCATTTTAACATGGCGATATTTACTGCAACGACCCAAAATATCATAACATGACTTTTCCCGCTAACATTTTTCAGCCCCTTACACTAAAGCACAGCTCTTTCTAGGTCTTCAGCTCTGTTACCACACAGCTATGTCTGATCTCCTTATCTCCCCTTCCATTAGTGCTGTAATCACTATATACAGGCTACAGGGCTTCAAAAGGTGGGCATTGTCCTCTGTCAGGACCCTGACAAGGGGTTCCTGAGAGATTTTATCAGACCCTAAGTAGAATAGAACAGAAAAGGCTAAAATGCTAAAGCAGTATAAACACAATTGGGACCCCACAGCAGTAGACAATGGTTTCTGAATAGGTCTGGAGATGTGACCTTAGAAAAATGTTGTAAAGCCCAACACAAAGACTTGAGTTGTAGCTGTTGAAGTCAGCTACATAGCATTGCCTCTACACGCCCTTAAAGTTGCTCATCTGGAGTGAAGTCACTGTTTCAACAACAGATCTGTTTAGAAGCAAGCAGTCTTTACTGCAAGCTCCAGCTGGAAATGATCTTTTTAATGGCTTTAAGTCACTATTAGAGGTTTCATTATTATACCATCAGAATAGTGCATTTCTTTAACAGCATTAAAACTCCTTTAATGGTTTGCTTTCACATTTATATTGTTCACTTCAACCCCACACACCAAACAAATACATTGCCATGTATCTTTTTAAATGCGAGATACTTTTTATACAAAAGTGCATTTCACACCCTGAAGTACATTAAAGCTATACTATGTAAGTTGTTGGGATTTGGAGACCTCTCTGGCAGAAATGTGTAATTGCACGCAAAGTGTGGAAGAACGTTTTGAAGCAGACCCCTTCCCTGAGCGGATGAATCTGACGGTTGAAAGAGGATTGAGAGAACTGTTGTGATGTGAGTGAATGATCTACTATTGTCATCTTATCTTTATCAGTATAATGTGTTTGAGGCCTAAACATCGAGGCGGACCTTCTTTCCCAATGTTAATAGGTTAAAGACAACACGGCCTGAAAAACTCCTGACTCGACACCTCTGACTTTTACATGATTATTTCAGGCCTTACAGGTTAACTCGCTAACCTGTTTTTATCATATTCATTCAGCCATACTACTTCTTTCAGTTTTAACAAAAAGAAATCTTACATAGTGAAGCTTTGCCATATAAAAAAAACAAACATAAAATATAAAATGTACCTTAACTTTTCACAGGCCCCGCTATGTTTTGTTTTTCAATATGTTAAATTCAGCAAATTAATAGTAATTGTGTATTAAAATTTGCTGTAATGTGTCCTCTGTACAGCATGTGCTAACATTTTCATTTAGAAATCAACAGCAACATAACATTTGACCAGGAGTACACAAACCTTTGCATTAAAATGTGTTGACTAGACAAAAATAGTCTAACTTAATGAACTCAAATAGGGGGCTGTTTTTGGCCATTTTCATATTTATAGATACATTTTACACACAGATGCACACACACACACACACACACACACACACACACACACACACACACACACATATATATATATATATATATATATATATATATATATATATATATATTTCAATGTAGGGCCCCTCAAAACCAAAATATCTTTCTGGAGGTGTTAAGTAATCTCAAATAGATTTGTTTTTGTGATTTCTGAGTTCTTAATCCATAGGGTTTAATATGGTGTCGGCCCACCCTTTGCAGCTATAACAGCTTCAATTCTTCTGGGAAGGCTTTCCACAAGGGTTAGGAGTGTTTATGGGAATGTTTGACCGTTCTTCCAGAAGTGCATTTGTGAGGTCAGACACTGATGTTGGACGAGAAGGCCTGTCTCACAGTCTTTGCTCTAATTCATCCCAAAGGGGTTCTATCAGGTTGAGGTCAGGACTCAGGCCAGGACTGCAGGCCAGTCAAGTTCTTCCACACCAAACTGGATCATCCATGTCTTTATGGACCTGCTTTGTGCACTGGTGTGCAGTCATGTTGAAATAGGAAGGGGCCAAATTCCCCAAACTGTTCCCACAAAGTTGGGAGCATGAAATTGTCCAAAATCTCTTGGTGCTGAAGCATTAAGAGTTCCTTTCACTGGAACTAAGGGGCCCGAGCTCAACTCCTAAAAAAACAACCCCACACCATGATCCCCCCTCCACCAAACTTTACACTCGGCACAGTGCAGTCAGACAAGTACCGTTCTGTAGCAATTGACTGCAGAAAGTTGGCGACCTCTGCGCACTATGCCCCTCAGCATCCGCTGACCCCGCTCTGTCATTTTACATGGCCGACCACTTCGTGGCTGAGTTGCTGTCGTTCCCAATCACTTCCACTTTGTTATAATCTCACTGACAGTTGACTGTGGAATTTTTAGTAGTGAGGAAATTTCACGACTGGACTTGCTGCACAGGTGGCGTCCGATCACGGTACCACACTGGAATTCACTGAGCTCCTGAGAGCGACCCATTCTTTCACTAATGTCTGTAGAAGCAGTCTGCAGGCCTAGGGACTCGGCTTTATACACCTGTGGCCATGGAAGTGACTGGAACACCTGAATTCAATGATTTGGATGGGTGAGTGAAAACTTTTGGAAATGTAGCGTACATGATGATTTAGGCATGCAGTTGTATTGAAGTTTGTAGCTGCAGTGCAGAGCTAAAGAAGCAAACGTCAGACACCAATCAACTAGATTTTGGGGGTATGTAACAGTAATAGTCGTTTATAAAAGTTATATGGAATGTTTAGCTTATACTAAAGGTTTATGTTACTTGAAATGTTCCTAGCTTTGGACGTCAGCAAAGCTAACAGTGCAGGACTCTTTAATATGATAGAGAAATCAGAAGGGCAGACGCTGTTGCATCATCTTTGACTCATCTCTAATTGGCCAAGGGTGTTGCCTGAGGCCATGTGCCTGGCAGAAATTTCCCCCCTCTCTAATTTGGTGGAACCGCAGAGAAGAGTCTGAGCTTTGGTGCGGCATCTTCAATCACGTGGCTGCACACTAGCGGACAGATAAGAAGGAACATATGAGCAACAGTGAGAGGGAGAAATAGGACATAAACAGCAGAGGTTCTTTACTAGGACAGAGCTGTTTCTGTAAGGGACCATCCTAGGGATTTCATTCCAAACAGGTCCGGAAAACTATTAGCAGCAAACAGCAAGATCACTTTGGATAATGTGGATGCACTTAACCCTGCTGGGATCTTTGAAAAACACACACCAATTTTCCCCCTCGTTCACTTGCCTTAGTCATGTTCCTTATGTAACAAGCTCTGGAAAACAGATTAGCTTGTTTTTGAAAGGTGTTCTCAAATATACAGTACTACAAATTAAGAGTGCGCCACTCAAAGGGGCTTTATATGGTACCAAAAAAAGGTTATTTTGCTATATAGAACCATTTATATAAAGGTTCTTCAAAGAACCCTTTACAATAGCTTGTAAAGAACCATTTAAACCATGCATGTAAACATTCAGATGGTTGAGTTGTCATGGTACATCCTAAAAAAGGGGAGGGTTCTTTACAGGTTTATCAGCTCCACTGACCGTATACTTTCATTTTGTAGTTACAATTACAGACTGTAGTCCATCTGTTTCTCTGTGTGCTTTGTTACCATGTTCTTCAGTAGTCAGGACCCCCACAGGACCCCCACAGAGGATGTACTGTTTGGGTGGTGGGTCATTCTCAGCACTGCAGTGACACTGATGTGATGATGGTGTGATAGTGTGTGTTGTGCTGGTACGAGTGGATCAGAGACAGCAGTGCTGCTGGACTGAGAACCAAAAACATCAAGCCAACAGCGTCCTGTGGGCAGCGTCCTGTGGCCACTGATGAAGGACTAGAGAATGACCAACACAAACTGTGCAGCAGCAGATGAGCTGTCGTCTCTGACTTTACATCTACAAGGTGGACCGACAAGGTAGGCCTGTCTAATAGAGAGTGGACAGTGAGTGGACACAGTGCTTAAAAACTCCAGCAGCACTGCTGTGTCTGATCCACTTGTACCATATATAATCAACAACGTGGCTAGTTGGAATCTGTCAGCTGACGTAGAAACATTCACAGTTTGCCTTCTCCTCCAAGTGCATTGAGCCGTCCCAACTGCGTTCCGTTCGCAGCAGTTTGAAAAGTTGTGGTGACTCAGAGGAAGCCTGTTACAGCTTTCAACCTCCCAGCTTGATAGCATCATGTAGTAGGAGGGAACCTTGTTAGCGGGCAGAACTAGGCATGAATGAATTGGGGAGAAAAACAGAAATAGAGATAAAAATGTAATTTTGAATAAAACTAAGAGTAGAAATACTGGTCACTACAGCTAGCCAGGCAACAACCCCCTCCCCCCATTTTAAGCCTGGTGGTTAAGAGATTCAAGCAGGAAAATCCTGGACTGGAGTTTTCCACCCATGCTTTAAACAATAATGACAGACTCAGGAAACAATACTACTTAATGTTCAGTCAACTTATGCAGTCTGAACCATACGTCTGACGGTCTGAACAGGACCTCTGACATTTTTTTGAATGTCATTCTGAATACATTTGTTCCCTGAAGAGTGGTGCTTGCAGAAAAATGCTTAATAAGACATTTTTCTTAAAACAGCTTTGCCAAGAAGTTCTCCCGTCAGCAGCTGTGAAGTTCACGCTATGTTTTTCAGGACAGTGCTCTACTAGAACAGTACAGTTTGTGTCTTTGTGGTCAGTCACACAGTTGTACATCTGTACCATCTCTGACAGATGTTATCATCAGTTCTGGTGAAGATGACATAAACAGGCTGACTCTTGCTCCCACCAAACAGATGTGTTCTTTACAGTATCCAGTATAATGACCAGGCTGGAAGATTGTTCTCAGACAACAAAGACGCTAATGGAAAAGAGTCTGTATTATTTGTTGTTTCACAGATGGGACTAGTTTTCAAGGGGGTAGAATTTGTGGTCATTCGTTACCAGCGTAGTGATGTAATTTCAATTAAATTCACATTATATAGCCAATAGGCTTAATCATAGAATTCAGCAACTGCCCATTGGCTTCCATTATAAGTGAGTTTAACATCAATGGGTTCCCTGACGTAGCTACAGCCTCCTCACTCAGAAGACTCTTTCTTGCTATGGTGGATGCAGTGATGCTAGTTCAGTGGTTGTTAACAGTGTGTGAAACACTCCTTGGTTTCTGGGGGGTCTCACGTTGGCTAGCTACTATAGTGTTGGTGCTAGCTGCTTTTGGAATTGCGCTTTTCTAGTTTGGTAATTCGCTCTTCCAGACATTAACTGAGAGCTTCCGGCGTTTCCTCTTTTGTCTGAGAATTGAGTAATTGGTCACTCTTTCCTCCGATCTCTTGCGAAACTGGAATTTTCAGATTTACAAATATGTTGTGCCATATTGTTGAATTATTCAGAGATATTCAGGGCATAATTACAGGTGATGGGCTATGAAGAACCATCATGGATAACTAATGTGCAGCTTGAGGTCTACCCTGGTCTACCCTGAGGCAGACCAGTGCTGCAGCTCTAGTTAGTTTAAAAACAGCATAACTTCATGATGATTTTATTTTCTGGAGTCCAAGTGGTTTACTGGGGGGCTCCCAGATCTCCCAGGACCCCCTGTATTTCGCACCTTGGTTGTTAACTTCACTATAGTGATGTTTCTCCCCTTACCTGTAGTGGGGAGGCATCATAATGTGCTGTCCTCACCTCTTTTAATGGTATGTCACCTCGACTGCAAATACTACAAATACCTCAATAATTCAAAAGAGATAGGACTTGATGATTATCATCCAAAGTCAGATTTGGACATTATCATTTGAATGGAGTGGAAAGCTAGAAAAACTTCTAGCTTCTCGTCCTGGTCAGGACTGTGTGGACAACTCAGATACTTTTGCTTCCTAAAGCTTTTATTTTCTGGCAGGAATCAGACTTGAACCTGTGTTATGGGGTCTAATGGTCTAACTCCAGGTCGTATTCTATTGTATTTATAAGATATTGCCACCATATTATTAGAAAATCTCTGCTTTAGCCTCATAGCACACTCATATTTTATGCAGTACACTCACAACGAGGATATTTTCACAAATAAAAAAAAAAAGAATTTAAGAAAGAAGAGAGAAAAAAATGTAGATGAAGCATGAGACATAATACATCCTCAACCTGTAACCTGTTAGGCCTCTCCTAAACTTAGACTCTGGCTTAGCCACTGCTGAGTGCAGGGAAATTTGTCTGTGACAAATGACAGCATGATACAAACATGACTGAAAAATGCTGGGATATTCTTTCTGGACATAAATGGGTCAATTCAACGGTGTAACTGCTACTAACAACCATTTTCAAATGCACTTTTCAGAAATTATGTTTTAGTTTGCAGTGAACAACTTTAGGAAAGCAACAGTCAGTAGGAAATTATGTTGCTTTGACTTTTTTGATAAACTGGCAGGAAAGCAAAGGTTTATCTTCTTCTCGTGGCTTCCTGAGAAGTGGATTGTGAAGATGAATCCATTTTATCTTCACTGCAACATGGTTCCTGTCAACAAAACTCCAGACAATAACAACACTTCTGTCTTGAGAGAGGAGAATTTATTGCTTGCTTTGCAGTTGCACAATCAAGAAAGTGTTTCATTAGAGTTGCACAGCTTCGGTTCTGAGGAACCTTCAAAATTAGACCAGTTTGTGGGAGAACTCCTACTGGACGAGGCAGGAATTAGCTAAGTGGTGCAATTAGCAGGCTTTGTGGGAGTAGACGTTACTACACAGAGCATAAAAATACTCCAGGCCTGCATGAACACTTATAAGATCATACAGCCTCTACTTTCATTCCAGAAATCTTTTCACCTCAACAGCACACAGAAACAAAAACAGTCTAACAGCCAAAACAGGTTACCCAGCAGCTTGTAGCCCTTCCTAGCTGGTGATGAATGAACTAGCTACCAGATGTCTGCAGTGCTTCCCGTTCAAACCACTGACCTGAAGAGAGGCACCATATTCCTTTAACTGATCTCAGAGTAAGGAACATGCATGAAGAAGTACAGGGGTGCATTGGATGCCCCTCAATCCTTGCACATACACTGATCAGGTATAACATCATGACCAGCTCCTTGTTACTGTGCTCACTGTCCATCTTATCAGCTCCACTTACTGTATAGCTGCACTTTGTAGTTCTACAGTTACAGACTGTAGTCCATCTGTTTCTCTGATACTTTGTTACCCTGTTCTTCAGTGGTCAGGACCCCCATGGACCCTCACAGAGCAGGTACTGTTTGGGTGGTGGATCATTGTGGCCGTTTGCAGTAATGTAGCAACAAACTTGGAGCATCTCAACACTTGAGTGGTAGCTTTTCAGCTACAGCTTTGCTATTAGCTTAGCATCAACACCGTAGTGCCCACTATTACTTGCAAAAGCAGTTTTTCTTAGTCTGTTTTTGCTGTGTGAGCCATTTTGTGTAATTATCGAGCGCTGGTGGGTGTGAAGCCCAACCGAATTGGAATCAGTCCTCCCACATGAGCATGTTTTGAGTTATTTTTTGTGTCCACAAAGACATGAGAAGGTGAATCAGGCCTTCTTTCATCACACAAGCAATTAGATTTCCACCAGCCCACTGTGAAATTGCACCAGAACTAAAGATACTAAAGATAGCTAATCAAGATTAGCAGCTATTAAACTAACGAGCCCTAATGTTAGACACCACCTACAACCAGATTCTTCAAAGAGCACAGATTTCCAAATCTAACCTACAGTGAGACCAGAAGGTTCTATTATTTTGTGATTCAAACATTCTAGTACTTGCTAATTCTGTAGCTGCTAATTTTGCATAGCTTTCTGTAGCCTTAGCACTGATTTTCCCCCTCAACTTTAGTCATGGCCCAGTTCCACGTGCTAGTTAGGTCTCTCCCTACCAAGCTGGGAGGGTGAAGGCTAGCAAGAGTCGTATGAAGACATCTGCCGCAACTTCTTAAGCTGATGCTAACGCAACGTCACTGGGTGGATGAATATGCTTGAAGGAGAATGCTAACTGCACTTCTGTTATGTCCCTGATATTGAAGATCCACAGAAAACATGGATCAAAAATGTTTTACAGGGAACTGGTGGTCTCTATTGAAAGGCCAAGCCAATTCCCATTACAAAGTAAAATCATTAGGTCCTTTTTCAGCAGGATAGCATGAACATTCTAGCACCAGCTGATTCTATAGTTGCCATCCACTTCAATAGATGCTACTCAGCAGGGATGAAGGGCGGCATGTGCTTCCTCGGAATTCCGTGAGGTACCACCACTTCTTTTCCAACATCACTGGACAGCTTGACATGGTTAGAGACGTTTTACATAAGCTAACAGTTTCCCTGAGTGATGAACGTCAGATGTGCTTTATTGAACTCCTGGCCACAGATGACTGCGGCATCACCAGGTATCCAATTGAGTCTCCCGACAACAGGGTCAGTGTCTAGATGGTTACCCTCGGGAGCTCCAGCACCTGCAGTTTCAAGCAAAATGTGGATGGTGCACTGAAGTGATGCAGATGTTTAAAACATTTCTGATGCGCATTCAGAGTTTTAGGTGAACTCAAGTGAAACGATGAGTAAGCAGCCTTTGTTGGAACAGATCACCGTGAATCCTCTTGACAGACTTCATCCGCAAAAAGCCAGACATAAATATAGAGATAGCCCACTGAAAGGACGAGATACAGCCAGCTCACACAGGTAGGTACCAGTACTGCGACTATGAAAACACCCATAACAGATACCGCCATGCAAACTTGTTCCACAACCACAAGATCAGCTTTGGCCTCTATGACTCTTGCTGACGAAAGCAAGTCTGGTAGTTTCTTGGTGTTCCCCAGGCCTTCTTGATCCAGCCCTGTAATTGTGGAAACAGCCTTATATTCGCATGGTCCTATATTAACAGTGTTTCAAGCCAGATGGCAAGTATACATTGGTCTGTTGGCTTGATAAGGTCGGCAAAACCGCTGACCGTTTGCCATTGCTGGTTCACCCTCGGACCACCCAGATTACTGTCCTGCATACAAACTTTAACTAGTTTTTAACCTCCTCAAACAGATTTTAAATGCACAGAGACTTTGATTTTAGAAAATACACTTAGACAAATATTACAACCAACTGAGAGAAAAAAAAAACAATGACTAGGCCTGATGTCAAATGACTTTATAGAGAATGTTGCTGACGCTGAACTGGATTAAAATTATTTACTAAAATAATGTACAAAGTATAGCTAAAGAAAAGAGGAAGGGAAAATCAGTCAACTAGACCGTGAGTAGAAAATGAGCATGGAATTTTGTCTAAAACTCTGCTTAATCGGCGGTGGCAAACTACTCCATCTATTATACATCCCTACTGATATAAATGTATTACTTTACGCCAATAGCTGTCACGTATTCGGCTAGTCAGCCTATGAACTACACTTCCCAGAGTCCTCAGCATCATCACCCGACTCCGGGAAGATCATCAGCGGCCTATCACCGCTCAAGCTCTCCTGAATACTGATGATGTTTGTATGTTTTTATCAAATGACCTGCATGGATAGTGTATTAGCCCGGGTCTATAGTCTGGTTCATTGCGAGGTGTTGCTTTCCTAGTGAAACTATTGAGCGTTACTTCTGGTTTGCTCTTCTGACCTTGTTTTCTCCTGTTTTCTTGTTCACGCAGGTTTTTGGATTTGACCCTTTTGTACTGGTACTTTTTTTTTTTAGACATTCGGTGGATTGCTTTGGAACTGTCCCATGCCTTTGTATTGACGATGATATATCTTTCCTGAATCCCAGAGTAAAGCTTCTTCTCTGTTTTATAACTCTGTTATATAATCTGCTTACTGGTCAAACGTTACAGTAGTTGGCTAGTCAGTTAGTTAAGGGCTACAACAAAAAAGACCAAGGCACAGCAGTTAAAAAGTCGACATATCCTGCACCCTGACTTCTCAAAAAACTTGTGAGTGTTTTTTCTTTGGGGAAAATCAGCTCTTTTCTGATCACTGTGTCTCAATTGAAGAACCCAAGTCCCCCACCTTTGCCTTAGGAACACTAATGTAAAGTTCCTTAATGCATCATATTGAAGTATGATGTGTGTTATAAAGATGGACCCTGAGAGCCTTGGAGGTACGCTCCCCCAACTGGCAAGCTACTCCTAGCAAATGATTGAATTATGTCCAAAAAGAAAATTCCAGCATTTTTCTCTGCCACATTTGTTTCATGCTGTCATTTATCACAGACAAAAGTTTCACAAATCTTGATGTCCTCACATTAATGTTGGATAAATAAAGCAGGTAAGGTGAAAGTTGTGGTAAATTAGCCTCCCAGCTACATCAGCTAGTGCAAATTACTACTCAAAATAAAAGTCCTAAGGGACTTTCAGTTGTAGGTATTCACATCTCTGACCGTGCTAGCTGGGGTAAATTGTTCCCAATGAAAAGGTTAAAGTAGGGCTTAGGGATATGGCTAACTACCCCTGAAAGCATTAGCTAGTTAGCCAGCTGCCTCAGAGAAGAAGAACGTATTTAAGTTACTCGCTTATGTAAATGTGTAACTACCATAAGCTTCTGGAATAATGTTGTGATGCTAACAAGCATCACCAAACACTGATGTGAGGTATCGTAGCACTAACCCTAACCCTAGCTGAAGTTTGGTGTGCAGGCCTACAGCGGGGTCACTTGTTTATTTAAGACAAAAAAAGGCAAAGTGCCTCTTAACACACTGTACCACACTCCATTAATGGGCACACAGCTTGGCTCTGAAGCCCAACTCATGTCCTTATAAGTAGCATCACCCCTACAATTGACCTCTGACTGTCATACAGCAGGACTGCCATGACTAGCATGACTCACAGGGGCAGCCTGCTGTTCTTCCCTTAGCTGAGACTCCGTCAGCCTCTAGCCAGGCAAGGTTGAGGCAAGTGTGTGATGATTTAAGCCTGCTGAGGATGAAGAGTAGCTGGAGAAGATGCCGTGACGTCGTCGCTGTGACTGAGCTTGTCTGTGATGTGGTGAAGGTGGTTGTTTCAGTGGTTACGCCTCCGAGCAGCGCCCTGTGCTTCAGGCAGTGTTTTCGAGGTGGAGTGCGTGTGTTTCCGAGCCAGCTGGAGTTTTCCACAATTTAAGAGAAGAGAATACATCATAAATCTTGTCATGGGGAAAATATTTGTTTGCTAGCGCTCAGCTCATGCATACACACACACACACACACACAGACACACACACACACACACACACACACACACACACACACACACAGGTTTGTTTGATGCACATGGGTCCACGTGCTTGCAAGAACAAGTACAGGGGTGCATTGGATGCACTGTGCCTTCAAAACAATGATTAATGGGGCGATGCCCCTCAATCCTTGCACATAGACCAATCAGGCATAACATTATGATGTCCTCCTTGTTTCTACACTCACTGTCCATCTTATCAGCTCCACTTACTGTATAGCTGCACTCTGTAGCTCTACAGTTACAGACTGTAGTCCATCTGTTTCTCTGATACTCTGTTACCCTGTTCTTCAGTGGTCAGGACACTCATGGACCCTCACAGAGCAGGTACTATTTGGGTGGTGGGTCATTCTCAGCACTGCAGTAACACTGAAGTGGTGGTGGTGGTGGTGGTGGTGTGTTAGTGTGTGTTGTGCTGGTCTGAGTGGATCAGACTGCTGGAGATTTTAAACACCTCAGTGTCACTGCTGGACTGAGAACGGTCCACCAACCAAAAATATCCATAACGTCCTGTGACCACTGATGAAGGACTAGAGCAGGGGTCTTTAAATAAATTCTGTAAGGTCCAGTTCAAGAACATCATAATGTCTAACCTGCATCATGACTCAGAGCCATTTACTGTTTACTGAAGTAGCCGAGTAGGAATATCAGCATCTTATACAGTCGACAGCTGAATATCAGATTAAATAAAGTCCAGTTCAGTGAATTTTCAACAACTTTTATTGTCAGTTTCCTCTTTTTAGATGACATCATGTGGAATCACTTCCCTCAGATTCACTTTCTTCTCTGACTGCTGTTTCTCGCCTTGTCCTTCCCCTGTGTGTGCGTCACTCTCTCGGGTCTCAGTGCTTATCGTAATGCACAGATTTGATTGGCTGAGAGGGTCATGTGTGATATTTACAACGCATATGATTGGTTTGTTTGTCTCCCGGGCCACTAAACCTACCGTAAAGGCTAGAAAAGCTACGGCGATTAAAACAGGACCACCTCATTGAAATGAAACAATTCTCTATGGTTTATGGCTATAGATCCAGGTCCGCATAGGACAGCGTCTGGGTCCATATACTTGGACCGCTGTCCGCCTATTAGTGACCTCTGGACTAGAGGATGACCAGCACAAACTGTGCAGCAGCAGATGAGCTGTCGTCTCTGACTTTACACCTACAAGGTGGACTGACAAGGTAGGAGTGTCTAATAGAATGGACAGTGAGTGGACGCAGTGTTTAAAAACTCTGTGTCTGATCCACTCGTACCAGCGCAGGCTGTAACTGTGTGTGTGTGTTCTGTAATTTTACTACGCCACTCCACTCTTCATCTCAGACACAATGATGTCACCTTTTCTGGAAATGTACTGGCCACAGCTTTTGCGCTGTTTTCCTACTTTAGAAGCCAGGCTGGTTTTTCTGCCCTGGGCTGGACAGATTACAGCTCTAGCTAATATCACAGCAGCCTGAAGCTTGACCCCAGCCCGCACACGCATGCACACGCTTGCTTCTGTAGAGTTTACAGGGCCGAGAACATACGGAAAGAATTCATTCTGGTGCGGTTTAAGCTCTACGTCCAGGCAGGAGCGTTCGCACTGAATCCATTCATTATGTTACATAAGACAAGACTCGCTTTCGGAAAAGCAGCGGCCAACACACCCACACACAGACCCGGGGGAAACTGTGGCTCATGGTATTAGTCTAGTCTTAGTGATATTTTGTTTTGTTTCATGTAGACACTAAACCTCATTTCACCACAAACCAGAATAACATTAAAGCAGAAGTGTCCAATTAAAGTGTCTAATAAAAGTGTGATTAATTAGTTGGAGGCCGGTCAGATGTTTTAGAGCATGAAACAGTGAGGTAGTGTAATTCAGAACAGGCTGAAGTGCTGAAGTCTTAACCCTTTAAACTGTAAGGGTCTGTATGTGGTCCCACACTTCAGGTTATCATTCTGATAAAGAAATAACGGAAATATTAGAGTCATAGCAGTTATAGATGTTGTAGAATCCATAGTGGATGATTATAGAATTTATAGTAATTACTGAATCATCTTAGTAGCTATTGGAAAATATGTGAATAATTTATAGTAGTAGCTATTAAATAATTTATAATAGCTACTAGATCATTTATAGCAGCTATTAAACCATTTATAATAGTTACTAAATATTTACTGAATAATTTATAGTATTTACTGAATAATTTATAGTAGCTATTCAATTGATTTTAATAGTTCCTAATAATGTACAGTAGCCACTAAATAATTTATAGCAGAGTAATTTGTAGTAGTTACTCATTAATTTGTAGTAGTCACAGAACAATTTACAGGGACTATTAAGCAAAATTGAATAATTTATAGTAGTAATTAAATAATATATTAGCTATTAGATAATTTATAATAGCTATTAAATAATTTGTAGTAGTTACTGAATAGTTTATAGCAGCTATTAGAAAATTGTTAGTAGTTTCTGATAATAGTAACTATGAAATAATTTATAGCAGCTACTGAATAATAGTAGTTATTAAATTATTAATAATTAATAGTTTATACTAGCTATTAAATAATTTATACTGATTACTGAATGATTTAAATTAGCTTTTAAATAATTTACAAAAAATATTGAATAATTTATAGTAGTTACTAAGAAATTGAAGTATTGATTGAATCACTTAGAGTAACTTTTGAATAGCAGCTACTGAATAATTTATAACAGTTACTGTATACCTAATAGCTAGTAAATAATTTATAGCAGTTAGTGTATACCTAAAAGCTATTAAATAATTTATAACAGTTACTAAATTGTTTATAGCAGCTATTACATAATTTGTAGTAGCTACTGAAGAATTTATAGTAATTATGAAATAATTTATAATATTTACTGTATAATAATCACTTATAGACACTTTTGAATAGCAGTTACTGAATAAGTCATTGCAGTTACAGAATCATTTACAGTAGTTACTGGGTAATTAATAGTATTTCTGAACTAATTTACAGTAGTCACTGAATATTTGTATGTATCATATATAGTATCTATATATATCATTTATATTAGCTACTGGATAATTTATAGTACTTACTGAATTAATTCAAAGCATGGATAGTCTTAGCAGTTGCTAAATAATTCACAGTAGATATTGAACAAAATGTTGCAATGTAGACACAATAATGTTTGATATTGCAGATCAATGAGGCTTATTTTAGTATTTGTTGATCAAAGTGCACATCAATGTGAAATGTTGTTGTTGTTGTTGTGCAGTATCTTGCTGAGGGCCTCTGAAGACTGTAGAGATGAGTGATAAGACTGAAAGAGACAAGAGTCAAAGAGACAAGACTGAGCATGTTAACTGATGTAGATATCACGTCAGAGTTCAACTCTACAGCAGCCCAGGTCTCACAAACCACAACAGACAACAACTCTGACTCACGACAGGTTCAGTTTCCTTTCATCACGGTACACAATCGAGATGTTATCATGTGTCTGTACTGCACTGTTACATGTTTCCTTTTTCTAAGATTGGACACACTGATTGGCCCCTTTATCAGAAACCTGTCTTCTGACTTCTGACTGTCCTTAGAGAGTCGGGCACGTTTTGTCCCTTAATGTGGCCGCTTACTTTGAACCACTTACTTTGTGTGTTGCTAAGATAATACTAAGCTGTTGCTATGGTCTTCTTCTATGGTCTAAACATCTAGGCTGTTGAAACTGTAGTCCATCTGTTTATCAGCAACAGATGAGCTAGTCTGTAACTCTATACCTACATACAATAGTTTATCTAAAATGTAGGTGTTTCTAATAAAGTGGCCAGTGAGTGGAAATGTATGGTAGGTGTTTCTAATAAAGTGGCCAGTGAGTGGAAGCACAAGGTAGGTGATTCAAATAAAGTGGCCAGTGGGTGGAAGTACAAGGGAGGTGTTTCCAATAAAGTGACCATCCATCCATCCATCCATCCATTTTCCAAGCCGCTTCTCCGTCAGGGTCGCGATAAAGTGACCAGTGAGTGAAAATACAAGGTAGGTGTTTCCAATAAAGTGGCCAGCATGTGGAAGTGCATTATAAGTGTTTCCAATAAAGTAGCAAGTGTGTGGAAGTGCAAATTTGGGAATTTAAATAAACTTCCTGACTCTGCCCAACTTTTCCAGCTGTGCTTGCGAGATCCATTTCTCCACACTAGTGACCCTCAGCACTACGCAATGGAAATATCTCACTGACAGACCCCTGACGGATAGCAAACCCAAACGTGCCCACGGCTGTGCTGCCTGCTAAAAAGTTGCTGCTGCTGGGAAAACGACTCTTATTAGCCATGGCTCCGTTGACAGACTGCGAATCGTGCTGAGGATGGCAGAGATGTTCTAGAGAGATCTAGAAAGCATTCCTCTAGCTCCTCAGTCACACTGCTGACTCCACTGTTTGCGCCACCTCGCCCTGCTCTGGCGCGTCTGTAGTTCCTGTGTCAACTCTGACTAGCTTTGTTATCCAGCTGTTAGTTTGTGGGAGAGCAGGGCTGAAACTCAGCGAGTCTGATAGTTTCTGTTCCTCAAAAACTGATATTTGCTGTATTTTGGGATATGCTTGGACATATCTTGGTCAAAAATGAGCATGAAGTGTGTTGTTCTTTGTTTTTGTTGTCATGGTGATATGCAGTTGAAGTTATTATCCTCGGTGCAGCTGATAAACTGTTCAACTGATGGAATACAGGGTGTAACTATATGCCTGTATAGTATATAGGTGGGTGTTTCTAATAAAGTGGCCAGTGAGTGGAAGTACAAGGGTGGTGTTTCTGATAAAGTGGCCAGTGAGTGGAAGTACAAGGGTGGTGTTTCTGATAAAGTGGCCAGTGAGTGGAAGCACAACAGGGGTGTTTCTAATAAAGTGGCCAGTGAGTGGAAATCTAGGCCATTTCAATAATGCAGGCTCTTTAAATCTAGTGGTGACCTGCTAGAGAGCACATGCACAAGGTTCCACTCACTCTCAGCCACATTAGCATTTTTGAGTGAGGCTCTCCTTTACGTTTACACATATTTGGGCGCTCAGTGCTGTGGGAAAATCTGTCATCTAATAGAGCATTTAGTAGCAGAGTATTTAGCCGCTGGCACCAGAGTGGGAATTCGTGGTGAGAGAGATGCATGCCAGTCGGAAGCCAAGCTCACTCGCTCCATCTTTAACAGAGTGTGGTATTTCTCAGGGAAAAGAGCGCCGGTCCTTTAAGGGGCCTGAGAAATACTGAGAGACAGACTCATTTCCTCTTATTGATGGCTAGCCCTGCCAGCAGCCAGACTGTGTTATTATGACTGCAGGAGAGTGAGAGAGTTTCAGAGAGAGAGAGAGATCAGAGCAGGATAATTTAGTCTAACATCTGAGATCCTGCGTGGAAAAGGCTGAGCCTGGAGTCACTGTTAGAAAGCGGACTGAGAAAATGGTGCAAATTGTGTTTGTGAAAGAGAGAAATGACAACAAGCATCAGATTTTGTTAACCAAAGTTAACACTAGTTTTTTGGCTACTTTCTTGGGCCAGTCTCGCCTCTGTTTTTCTAAACCAGCTGTAGAGTGAAAGCAACAGAACCAGAACTAAGATAGCTAAGCCTAGCCTCAGCTTCATATGCTCCGCCCACTGCCAGATATCTAGTGCATTCTATTCTAGCCAAAACTATTAATATTTGGCCAGTTGAGGCTCCAGAGAGGTGCAACAGATTAAGTGTTGGCCCTGTCATCAGGAGATCGTGAACTTGATCCCTGGTGATGCTACAGCTGTCCAAGGCTGGGAGTCCAAGAGTGCTACAACCAGGAGTCCGAGAGAGCGACAGCTGTCCATGGCCGGGAGGCCGGGAGTCCAGGAGTCAACCACCCCCCACCCCCCCATCACTCAGATCAAAGCTAGCCAGCACAGGCCTCTGTTAACTGACCCTACAGAACTGTTGGTTGGCACTTTCCGCCAAGTGTGTTCGGCAGTCCAATGATGTTGCGTTAGCAGCAGCTCAAAAAGATGCAGTGGTGCTTCACAGGTCTCAGAGAAAGACTGCACTAGCTTTTGCCCTCTGAGCACTGGTGTGGTAGCTTTGTGTGACTCTGGGAGCCCTAATAAGTGGGTGGAATTAGACTAAATTACGAACAAAATTGGGGGAAAAAAAATAATAGGCCAGTTCTCTTCTGATTGGCTATCCACACGTCCATATACATGCACTCCCATGCAGCAGATTTTGGGAAAGACACTTTTCCAAGCAATTGCATGCTTGGCATGTTCCAATGCTGTTAGTCTCAGGGGCGTAATTTTGGGTTGAACATTGGTGAGTTTGAACAGGACCACCCCTGGGGGGGTTTACTACTCGAAACATATAGGTCACACAAAGGTAAGCTACAGTATGTTCTTAAGTATCTTGGCCAGATAGGCAAATACTTTCTACACCCTCAAAACAAAACCAGGAGGGTATATCATATCAGTATTTATGATGTAATGAGTAGTAATGACATATTTATTATGTAAGTATATAAAAAATTTGGCATGTTTTGTAACCAAATAATTATCAGAATTTCAAAATATAATTATTGGAGGGGTTTTACGGGTTGTAAACTCCCCCAAACCTCGTGGAAATTACACATTTGGTTTGTGATGCAAGTCCAGATGGGATCTTGTAACAAGTATGTCTGGAGACAACCATGAAATTGTGTGCTACATGTGGGAACATAGACTTATTAAGGTGGAAACAAACTGAGTGTAAAACTTTCTAAACCAATCCAACACCTCAGGAACCCAGAGCTCAGAGTAGAGGGCGAGCCTGTGCTCATCAACACTGTGCAGCTAAGCACAACAAGCTTGTTGTTAGCTCATGGATGTAATGTAAGTCAGCAGGGCTGAAAGGTCCTCCTAAAAAGCTCCATGCTCCATGTTCAAAGAACAAAGCAAAGTGTTTTGCTTGTGTTATTAGTCCATATGTTAAAAGCGCATGGACTTTTGGGGGCAAAATACAGCAGAAAAATCCAGCATCAAATGTGTAAGTTATCCCAAAATTTGTTTTCTCCTTACAAATGTAAGCCTTTCAGAGATAAGCATAGACTCTATTTCAGTCTTATTTCGATCCTTAGCCGGGAGTCCAAGAAAGCATAACTGACCTCACTCTCTCTGAATGGGTATAGTGTCCACCCCCAAATGCTAGCCAATAATAGCTATCAATGCTAGCCAATGAAGGCATCTTTAAGCTGAGATAGTAGCAGAGTTAGCAATTAGCATTCACCACCAAGTGTGTTGGGCTGTCTGATGATGTAGAGATAGCAGCAGTTTGAAAAGGTCCTGTGATGCTTCACATGACTTGGAAGAAGAAAGTGCTAGCTGTCACCCTGCTAGCTTGGTAGCGTCATGTGATGGGCAGGCTTAGCTAATGGGCATGACTACATTGGTGAGAAAAATTGGGTAAGCATCTCCCCCAAAAAAGTTCATGGCATCACATTTCGGACATGCATTCAAAAGTTTTCTTTGAAGAATTTTTCTAATGGGCATGTCAGTTTTTGTTTCCTTCGGGTATGTTTTTGTTGCACCTCTCTAGTTTCAATAACTAATGCCTCTACATATTGTGCACAAAAAAAAGTAGTTTTTTTATTTTGTATGTTAATCAAATATCCCATTTCTGTCTGTGGTCTTTGGCCTCCTTGAGCTAAGAAGCACACCTTGCTTGTGAAACTAGACCTCACACAGCTTGCATACAAGTCACTTCTCATCCTAGCTTTTCAGCACCAATTTGAGATTTAGGGCTTTTTTTCTTCCCCACCTCTTTCCAAATCTCCTAGGAAATGATCACAGCTCTTTGTCTCAGTGATGGATACAGAAGTTCCCAAATCTCTCTGCCTTTTTCCACTTTGTTTTGTCTTATTTCCAGCACAAATGAGAAGTTAGATATAAGCTATGGATTCACTCTCTGGTGCCAGAGACTACAAGCTCCAGCAATTCACTCTTTAAAAAGCAGGGCGTTTGAGTGATGTCATAGGAGAACTACTCTTAGTACTCTGAAAAACTGTTGGAGAAAGAGGTTCGGGAATGTGAGGAACCTTTTAAAGAGTTAAAGAAACTCCACATAGTGTAAAGGTACCAATTTCGAAGATTCTTCCTGGACCTTTTACATTATATGGGGTTCCTTAAACATCAGGAGTCAATCATTATCACTAAATATGAGGCCAAGTTGTAAATGAGCAGAATAAGATCGTGGCAAAACCCCCGAAAGCTGTCCACCCACAGAACTGCCGCTCCTACAGATGGAGGAAAAAGAGTTTCTCTGTCATTTCCAGTAGAGCCTTCATCAGCTGTTTGCTCCTGTGTGCAGTCTGTCTGGCCTAAAGGGATCCGGTGTCCTAGTCGAGCTGGAATGCAAGTCCGGCAGCACCTTGTATGGTACTCAAGCACACAAATATGTGAGATATCTCCAGATGTGGTTAAGTCTGATTGTGCGTTCCCTCATGATCCCAGCTTCGTTAGCTACGCAGCTAAGGGGAAACATGCTCGTCGTGGTTGACTGGATTTGGGATTGGTCATTAAATAAGTTTACATTTGTTGAGTTTCCGTTTGTTTTATAGAGCAAGAGAGCCTGCCGAGATCTACTGGTCTTCAGATTTCACAAGGAGAGCTGTGGACAAGTAGCAGCACTTGTGAAAAAAAATTCAAGATTTTTATGAGCAATTGAACTTAGAAAACACTGTTCAGTACAATCCATTAGTGAACCCGTGACAGATCTTGCCCTTCAGTTTGGGCCATAAATGTCAAAACACCTCTGCAGTGATGCTAATCACTGCTAGCATCCCTAGGAGATTTTAGGTATATGTTAGCGCTAAGCTAATGGCAATTTACATGAGTATTTTTTGTACATTCTAGATTAAACACACATTTGATGCTTGTATATGAGCTTTCATGTGCTTTATTTGAGGTCTGTAAAGGTGCTACTGCTTTCCATTCCTAACAACCACCTGAAACCTGATTAGACTACAGCTCATATTCATAGTCTATCTATGAACCCCAGAAGGTCTAGAGTTAAACAAAATCAGTGATTTGATGGTTCGATGCTCTAAATATCAAAACAAAAGAAAAGAAACACTGCAATTGTACTCATTTGTGTTAGCACCCCTATGGGACATTGAGCATTAAGGTAATGCTTGGGCATATTTTTCATCATATTTTTGAAGCTTCCAACTCAGTAAAATCTGGTTCAAATACTACTCATATGAAAAGTCAGTAACATATCTAGAACTTCCAGAAGGCCTAGAGTGACGTTTTTCTGATAAAATTGGCCATTTTAAATTAAAGCGTGGCTAAGTGGTCTGATTAGACCATTTTCAGTTGGACTCTTTAAGAATTTAACCCCTTTGTTTCCAACCAAAACTTGACAATACAATAAGAATTTTTACAATACAACAAACTACATGATACTATTAAATAAACATTTATTAAACATGTTTGCTTTCCAAAAATCATTAGGCCATCTCTGAAAGACCTAGAAGGTGCTGAGGGTTCCCCTCTGGTAACATGTTACCTCAGCAAAACGCAGTCTTTGTAAACTGTATTTCATGTACTTCATATAATGTTGATAACAGCTTATGTTTGTACTATCAGCTCTAATAAATGAAGAAAAAAATGTAATAATTGCTAATACCTTCTAAAAAGTAGCGTAAACCAGTTAGCATTCTGCTAATGTGTTTATGCTAACTGCTCTCTGTTAGCTTCCCTGACATAAGCCGTGCTACTGAAATGTAAACAGCAGTGAAGTGGATATGTGACACAAGAGGACAGAACGTTCATTAGATGTCCTGCGGTAAGACGTGATGACTCAGGACATTTTGCTCTTTGGCTACGTTCTTCACCATGGTCCATTCAGGATGTGTCTGCCTTTGAGTCACTGCCTCGTCTTTGTCTTCCGTCACTAAGCTTTTGGCTTTTAACCAACTGCCCTTGTTGGCTTCCTCACTGATGGCACTCTCATTTGAAGTCCAGAGCAGTTATGTGAGCTAAGCCAACACTCTGGGCAAGCAGACCTGGATGTCTGGAATTAGCCAAATAGACGACAACCACAGCCATCTGGGCCTGGAGCGCAAGGCAAAGTGAACATGGAGTTGACAAAGGGGGGTGGATGTGATGGAGGTTGCAAATGGTTTTCAGTTGGGCTCCTTGTTTGAATATCTATCCGTCATCTATGGGTGATACAGCTAAGATATAACATTGGGATGTGCGGCACATGTGTCAGGTTCCAGTCCTCGTGGGCCACAACTATAGTGCTTCAGCACACTGCCTCATTAAAACACACCTGATTCAGCTCATCAGCTAATTAGCAAGGGCTTCATGAACTGAACTCAGAGCATTAAATGTCCGCAGCGCTTTGGCCTGGAAGGTCCCCAGTTTGAAATACTTGCAATAATGTATCACCAAATTTGGCCTTACTTTGTCTGGATAGCCCCCAATAGACCATCTGTAGATGTTCAAATCTATCTAACTATCTGGTGAATCTCACTAGTGTCATAGTTAGGATTAGGATAAGGACCAGTGTTGAGATTAGGACTAGGGTTTGGGCTAGAACATCTTAAAATGACCTATGCTATTGGGATGCTTGATTGGTCACGTGCCAATGTTATCAAAAACCATATCATGATGTTTTTGCTGACCCCACACACCAATATCCAGAAGATCGTGGTGGTATAGGCCCAGTAAAGGTTCCTTGTTTAATATGTAAACCAGTGAAAACCTGCATTCTGCAGAACCCCTCCATCTAAAAACCTTGTCTAGCTGAGTATGCTGGGGAAAACAGCCTCACTGCAGATTTCCAGGTTGCCACAGTTTGGAGGGAAAACATTTGGACAGCCTTTTCACAGCAGCATGTACTGGAACCAGGCGTTTACTATGAGGTATTTTTAGGCTCCGTGGGCGTGTTTGTGTATGTAATGGATATATGGTGTGTTTAAGGTGGTATGGTATGTTACGATCGTCTGTTACGGAGGCTGGTGGTTAGGAAATAATGGCAGAGCAGAACCCTTAGGGCCCTATGACTTCTGGGAACTAAAATACTGTAATTTTTAGATCATATTTACTTAATAGAATCATTGTGCTTGTTGTATTTAAACACTTTTTTGGTGGGAAACAAAGAGGTTCAATTCTTGAAACAAGCAATGGAAAAGTGCCCATTTTTTCTTTGCGCTGTCTAGGTAAATACAGTCAAGCTAGCTCTCCCCTTTGGTGAGGATTTCAGGAGATGGACAGAAGGCCTAATGTGTCAGATTAATCATTAATATAACTAAGAAATGACAGTGTACTCGACCAAAAGTAAGTGCCACACATATTTCTTAGGAGTTGAAAATGGTTGGATCCTTACTTTAAAATTATAACATTCAAGTTGAAATATATGTTTATATCTGTTGTGAGTTTCAAATTTCTGTGTTTAATCTAGTAAAAAGTGAACCAGCACTAGCTTAATATTACCATTACATGTAAAATCCCATAGGGGTGCCAGCAAACATTGCGTTTCTTTTCTCAATTTTTGGCCCAAACTAAAGGCCTGACTCCAAGACATAAATCACCACTGACTGATAAAAGATAGAGAATGTTACTCTTAAAATTAATGGTTCTCTAAATTAATGTCATACAAGAACCTCTTTCATTTAAATGTTTGTTCCAATTAAAGGGTTTTTAACTGTAAATCCAATCTGAGAACCATTAAAAACCTTTATTTCTAAAAGAATGGTGACAAAAAAATCAAATGTACACAATATTCCAGATATTTTTATTGTCCAGATCTTGCTTCTTTAATTTAGCGCTGGATGTTGCTAACAAACATTAGAGGTCAATCGTCACCCAAAATGTTTCTGTAAATACCTCCCCAAAATCGCTATTAAACTACATCAAGGTCATGCAAACTTGTCCAAGTAGTTTAGGACTTACTAGAAACTATAAAAATGAACAAAAGCCACAGGGTGAAGTTTTGTTAATTTGTATAGTCCACAGTGTTTTAAAGTGTTTGTTGGCAGTGTTTGCCTCCCGTCTTTGCTAATCAACTACATCTGGGGTAAGTGGAAATCTGTGTAAATCAGATTTTTTCCCTGAAAATTAGACTTTCCCCATAATCCTTTAAGATTAGAGATATCGTGATGGCCACAATATACCACCAACAAAACAGTGAAATGCCCAGACACCTCAGCAAACAAAGCAGCGGGGGTCCTCAGGAGATGCTGGCTCCGTGTGTGAAAATTTCCAGACGCTGTTTAGACGTTCCTCAGGTGTGGAGGAAACCCTGCAAACAGTCTGAGGAGGCTGACTGTTCCTTTTTCACTTTTTATTGACCCCTCAGTGGCTAAAATGAGGAAGTCTGGGTTCAGACATTCTCCCTCCACCTCCTCTTTTAATCAGCTCTCCATTCACCTGCACCCCCTCTCCAGCTCTCGTCAGGACTGCTGGTGTACATATCTGATGACACCATCTATTACTTTAACACAGCCTTGCCCTCCCACAAAACTAAAAGCGCCCATTACTGGTGGCTTGTTTCAGTAAGCAGATTCAGATCCGTTCCTTTTCCAGCACTCTCACCCCACCGAAGGAGCAGCAGGCCAAGTTTTTACCAGCAGACCCCAGGCCCACCGTCTAGACAGGAACGGCTGAGTAATTCTTCAGCCCAGACGGGTCGCTGGTGCTCAACGTGGACCTGACTTAGAAAGTAAACCTGTTCATTCATCTAGTTTTCATTCATCCGCGGAGCTGTGGTTTGTTAAACTCAGACAAAATAGCTCAGGGGAAAGAGGGGGTTTGCTGGTCATTGGTGCATATACATTCAACTGTGGATTGTACAGCGTTTCTTTTCTTTGAGTTTCAAACACACACACACACACTTCTAGAGGTCAAAAGGTCAGAACAAGAGTTTGAGCAGGCTCTGCTAGGTTCGGTCGGGTCTTGTAACAGCATTGCCCTGCCTCAGTTTTACTTCGACTCTAGGTTTATAAACTCAGAACAGTTTTTATCTGGCACACTGGAGCCACCCACCCCACCTCTGTTGACCAAAAGTTGACCATGAGACCCAAGCTCAGAATGATTCAAGAGACGACCGCTTGGAACGATGGTTATATTAAATTTATTTGACCAAAAATGTTCAACATCATTTGCTGTCCATCTCCATTTGGGTGATGATGGTCCAGTTCAGGTTCAGGCAAAATTCTGTGAGGCTTGGGACTCAAAACTTGTGGTCCAGGTTGGACTTGGACCTGAAGTTATCAGGTCTTGTAATTTGGTTTGGACGAATTTAAAGCTCAAGCCAGAACATTTTATTGAGATAGCAAAAATACGTCTTTAATTTGTTAAAATAAAGTATCGTTCAGTTAAACTGGATTTAACTATATTTGTTTTCATTGTATTAAAATTTCAGTTAAAGCTGTATTCAGGAAAATGCCAGTTGGTTTGTTTCAGCTCAATATCTCATAGGTTACTGTCCAAGTAGAAAGAACTTCAAAACAAACTGAAACACTATGGTAAGATGCCACTTCATTCCCTGGACCCTGACCATTCCCTAGCTAGGTCACCCAGCTAATAGACAGTCATAACATAATAGCCAGTCATAACAACCCAGTGCTAGCCAGATAAGCTATGTTAGTTAGCTATCTTGTTGGTCATTTGAAAGTGAGCGTGAGAACTCTTTTAGGTAAAATTACCATAAATATTATTAAATATAGTGGTCTTTGAACATTTTATGAAAACAAATACAAGGAAAACATTGCATTGGTTAAACCACCGTCTTGTTCAGTCTTGTTCTCGACATTTTGGCCAAATAAAACACCTTGGTAGTGCTAAGAACTTGTATGGCAGCCATAATTAGTTTATTATTTAGCCTGTTGGATAAATGAGCATTAAAGAATGTAAAACCTCATCCATGTTTGTTTTGCTTGTCCAGCCCCCTAGTTGTCTGACTCCACCCCTGATTGTTACCACCTGTTTCCCACCTGTCCCTCGTCTTGCCCCTGTTATATAAGCCCTGTGTTTGGCCTTGGTCTTTGTTTGTTTGATCGTGTTTGAAATGTATGAACGTGCTGTTTGAAGTTTGATGTGTTAGGTTGTTTGATCTTCCGGCCCTGTTGTTTGTTTGGCCCGTTTATTTTCATCATGTCTGTCCCACCTTATCTTCATGTTGGCTCTCTGACCATGGACCCCCTAGACCCTGATTTTGGATTTGCCCTTAATAAAAGTTGCTTATCTCTGCATAGGCGTCCGCCTCCTCGCTCCCCGTTAGAATAACGCCTAGATAAATGATGCAGTCCGTATGAGAAGACAACAGCTCGACACTGCTAGGAAAACCAACATAGACTAGCATGTCTTGTGCTTTAAATGCTGGGTGACCTGCTAAACCAGCACTAGACCAGCCTAAACCAGCTTAGGTCAGCACAGAATTCATGTTGGTCTGTACTGTTGTCTTGTCAACAGGGAAAGCTTTGCAGAACATTAAAAAAATCTCCAGTCTTCTCTTGAAAAACTGTTTTTTTGGATATTTCTGAATGGATTTACAAGCAGCTAACTTTAACAAAAGCCATATAGAGCTATTGGTGTAAAACAGGAAAATTACTCGTAATAGTCTATAAAGTTCTATTAAAAGTTCTTCACTGACCACCGAGCCCAACAGCAAACAGAACCCTTGTTCCAGCAACAGACCTCTCCATTCATTTTTACAGCAAACGTGGCTGAGAAAGGCCTCGGCGCTAGCATACGCAGCGTGGTCCCAACGCACGTCCCTAACGCCATCGGGTGATTAAAATAGACGTCACCATCTCGCCTCCGCCTCACAGACACACACTCACACACCGTCAGCAAACACACCGTTTCCTCCAAAAGGCTGCCTTTGACTCAGTGCTAGCCCCAGCTAGCGTCACAGGGGATGGCTAGTGGTGCGGCCCTGCAAATATGGAGTAGATCAACACCTCTGTGGGAAATGCAACACCTCATCCGAGCGCTGTCTGTGGAGCTGGAGACCCTGCAGGATTAGGCATAGGGACGTTGTCTCAGGGGATTAGCAAGAGGTCTTGAAAATTTTCTGAGCGAATGTGAAGAACGGTTCAAATGAGGGAGCTAGCACAACAGAAACAATAGGCTAATGGCTAATGTCTGTTTAGCAGAGGTGGAATGTGCTGCTGTAAAAATTACAGCAGTTTAGCTGGTCATTAAACTTTTACTTGATGTTATTATTTTATATAAAAGTGTTCAAGAACAAAATAAATAAAGGACTAAACTCTTAACAGAATGCAACCGTAAGCAATTAGCTGGCTAATCTTAGCTCAAAAGCTACAGATTTCTTTTACTCTTTGTTTATACTTTATCATTTTAGAACAAGCAGCTCAACTGCTCTTCGTCAGACCTGAAACTCTCACTTATACTCTTATATACTGCATAAGCTACTGATTGGTTTGGTGAGCTAATACGCTTAGCCAGTTACCTCAGTAATAGCACTGGACCGTCTTTCTGGAGGGAAATTCTGTTGATTTTTTTTCAAATGCATAAATACATAATTAAATGGTTAAGATGTAAACAAAGTCATTCAAAGTGGTTTCGTGCAAAACCGTTGCTTTGATATAGAGAAACAGAATTGTTCACAGTGGAGGTGAATGGAACCAGACGTCTGAAAGGTTTAGAGAGCATCTTAAAGCTCAGTGAATGAAAGGTATTACATGAAGTGGTTATAGATATCATGTCTGATGTCATAGACATTGTTTTATGATAGTTTTGACACAAGCTTTAGTTAAAATGCCTATTTAAAAACAAATCTATTCATGGTGGAGGGATACACGCAAGGCGTTGTGAGGCAAAATAGTCCCCAAAGGAAGATTATTGTGTTTTGCACTATTTCACTATTTGCACTATTTTAATGCATTTCCTTGCATTCTAGTGAAATGTAGTATCAGCAGTCTTACTTAGTTAGGAGCTTTCAGGCATTCTTCTTCCACCCTGCCCTCCAAATGGCCTCTACTTGGGCCTGGCCGGTCTTTGGCCCAGTCTGCAGAATGTCACGAGTGGGTTTCTTGGCCCCTCACACCTAACAAAGCTCTAAGTCACCTCACTCAGCCAGCCGAGCGAGTCAGCTGGGTCAACACTGTCTCAGCCAGGGTCAGATTGGCCAGTGGCTAATGTAGCGTCTAGAGGTGCGGTAAACAAACATGAGTAATGAGAGAGAGAGAGAGAGAGAGAGAGAGAGAGAGAGAGAGAGAGAGGGTAGCAGAAAATAAGAAACCAACCTCTAACACTGAACTTCAGTTTTTTAAAATTGAAATCTTTTTCCTGAAAAAAGGATAAAATATAAAGTTGTGTGCAAAAGTTTAAGCAACTCAGGTCAAATTACATGTTCGGTTGAATTTCTAAGTGAAAATAAACACTTCGTATACAGAGACCTGACTTAAATGTGGCATTTTCTGCTAATTTTATTTAAGTTTAACAGACTTGAAAAAATAGAAAGTGCCATAACTTTTGCACAGGCCACATTTAACATTGTTATTCCCAATATGTTAAACTTAGTAAATAAACAGTAATAATGTATTAAAATGCACAGGAGTGTGCTCTTCCTAGAGGATGCATTCACTCGTTATCCAATTAAAAACGTCACTTGACCAGGGGCGCGCAAACTTTTGCACACAACCGTGCACTGAAGCGTTTGCCCTGAATCACAGTGCAGTTAGGCAGGATGGAGTGAGATTATTGGCGAATAGAGGTGAAGAGAGAGGTTTTGTAATGTATAGGCAATGTTTTGTACACGCAATGACAAATAATGAGACATTATTTTCTTACTATCTATAAATTTATGGACCATTTATTTACTTTTGTAATTATATTACAAGCATCAGAACTTCTAGAAGACTGCCAAACCACATTATAATAAAATTACAGATTTAGCTTAAGCATAGAGAGCCTGTAAACTACCACAACCAGCGTACAAACTACTGAAAGGCAAGCAGCTGATTGGACGTGAGCCCATTATGACATCATCTTGTTTACTTATTTAATTTTGTCCATTGTTTGTCTGTTTCATCTGTTCTGTCTTAGTTCAATATTTTCATAGTGCTCGTAATTTTTGAACAGCACTTATTTGAGGTGTGCGAGTCAAAATTTTGTGATGGACAGTCATGTGCAAAAGTTTACACACCCCTGGTCAAGGTTTTTTTTAATGCATAGAATGTGTCGTAAAAAAATAAACATAAAAGTCATTTTCCGTTGACTGGAAGGGTTCAAACGTAAACAGCTGGATGCTGTCGATTGTGAAGTTTGGCTGACCTCTGTGCTGGACGTGATTCAAAGTGAGACTAACAATCTTGCACTTCCATGTAATTTTCTGCTGTTCAGACACTTCTAAATAAAAACACACCCTCCTTACACACTACCATCTGCATGTTAGGGGAACCGGACTAACATGACTCAATTTCAGGCAAGCTAGTGTTTTCCTCAGGTCACCATGGCAACATGTCTGTGAACATGTGACAGGAGATTCCTGGAAACTTGGGCCATCACTGAGGTCACTGAGTATGTCCTGAGGTGAAAGAGCGAACATAGGATCTGGCACAACCTCACTGAGGAAGCAGGAGCCTCCAGCTGTTTTTCCAGAAAGTGCGTGGAAACCTTTTACAATAATGTATGTTCTCAGATGCTCATATCCAGAGCAATGTACAGCTGAATGATATAACAGTGTTAAGTGAATGTAATGTTAGGAGTCTAGCCCAAGGACTCTTAGTGGTATAGCATGAGGTTACATTAATAACTAAAAGTAAATATGTCACATATTGCTCAGAGTGTTGCCTATGTGATGATGCACTCAGGACTAGTGGTTCACAGTGGGCGTGGTTCCAAATCAGTTGACCAATAGATGCAAATAAAGGCAGAATTTGTAAAATATTTATATTAAAATGATGGAAAATGAGTAGTATTTTTTTTAAAACATTGAATGTAACTTTTATTATTTTAATTGTAATTTTGGACATTTTGGGCCTAAAATTAGGCAGTAAGAGTGCAACGCCATGCTAATGGTGAATAGCGTGCTGGTATGTTTTTAACGTTATGAATTTTCACCTTTGTCCTAGACAAGAACCAATCAGAATTCACATGTAAATGAGCTCATACAAATTAAAGATCCTCTCTCTTTTTTTGGTAAAGATGCTTTTAACTTTTAATCAAGAAGTAATTTTTTTTTTTTGCAGAAAACGTTTTCACTATAAAAAAGACATAAAAATAAAATGAAATCTTCTAAATCTATTTTTAAACTTTTAATTTGAGGAATTAAATTTTAGCATTAAGAATTTCTGTTTAAATAATAATAATAATAATAATAATAATAATAATAATAATATAAATGACAATCATCATGCTTTATATAATAACAAAGTTTTTTTGGTGTTTTATATTACAATAAAAAAATTGTAATTCTGAATTTCACAATACTGTGGCAATCAATTTTAACTTTTATTTTCTAATCTTGGAATCGGGAATTCAATTTACACGTTATGAAATTTTAATTAGTAAACATCTAATTCTTGATTTTCACTATTAAAAATTAAGTTTTTCTAATTGTAACTAAGGAATTTTTACTAGTAAAATGTCATTTTCTCATGTGTAAATTGAATTCATTTTTAAAATCTATTTCTAAGTAGAAAAATGGGATTAAAAGCTAAAACTTTGCAGTAAAATCAATTCAAACATAATTAGAATTAGAATGTTCTTATATCCAATTACTCTACTTTTATTTGGATAACAAAGTGCTTTCAGCTCACAGCAGGAGATTCACCAAACATGGAGTGTAACGCAGGAAGAAGATAAACAAAATAAAAGTCTAGATAAACTTTACGAAAGCTGATGCTGTTTTCATGAATATTCATAATGAAAATTGAAACCAGTCCATGTTTGATAAATGATATTGAAACCTAACCAATCCCAACCTGACTCGTCGGGTCTCTGATGTGTTCTCTCAGATTTCTGTACAGTGGTGGAGATAGGAACCAGGGGTCATCATGACTACAACACAAATATAGCCATTTTATTTATTATCCAAAACCACCACTGAACTCTTCTGAGTTTTACATGGAATACTCATGATGGTAAAATAATTAGAAATGTATAAATAAGTGTCCTTTGGGGACTACTTTTTCTCAGCACTCTGCATGTATCCCTCCATCATGTGTATATTTCCAGAAAAAGTATGTTTTAGGCTAAAATCTTTGCTCTAAACCATTGTGAAACAATGTCTTCAGGCAGTGTATTCATAACCAATAACTTTCTATGAGGGAGCTTTTAGAAGTTGATGTCTGGTTCCTATCACCACCACTGTGAACTGAAATATTTCTGTGTCAGTTATTACACACTGCATTCATTTATTTGTCTCAGCTGAAGCATTTGGCCCTCCGTGAAGTTCGGCCAGACATCCAACGTTCTGGTTTGACCGTCTGTGTCCAGATGAGAATACCTATGGAGTTTGCAGACGGTGGAGTGGGCGTCAGAGATGATCCCAGAGAATCCAGCTTCCTATTCTGCAGTCCAACTGGCTGTGAATTACAAACTGATTGAGTTGGAGTGAATGTTCCTGCTCTGCGTCCCCTACTTAAAGCTTTGCCACACAGACTGAGCTTCCGTCAGACTAGACACGTGTGCTGGTGACCTGAAATTACAGGAGAAATAATCAGTAGTCTTGCAGAGATCTGCTGTTTTTGGCTAAGTATTCATGTTTATCAGAAGAACATTATATTATGCTTCCTCAGTTGCTGTCCTGTGGGAGGCTGACACCTCCACTGTGCAGTCTTATCCAGTGGTTTTATAATCTAAGAAGCTGGCCAGCAATTAACTTTCATTTCCTAGGGGTGCCCGAACAAAGGTCAGTGGTTTGGCAGAGTGGAGCATTTGTATATAAAAATGTTCCAGGGATCTTTTTCCTGAATAGAGATGTTTATTGTATGGTTGACCACAAGGAACAAAGTTAATAGATGTCTTATAGTTAAGAGATTGTTTTGTATATGGCCTTGATAGAACACTGGCTCTATATTTCTGAAAACGGGAGTTCAAAGAATGATCCACTTCCACTGTGAGAAGATGACTCAGCACTATGGGTCTGAAAGGATGTGTAGCTGTTCAAGGAGAACCTCACTGAGAAAAGGAGATGGACACATCAAACAAATAAATAAGCTTAACAATGGACCCAGAGTCCAGACTTCAGACTTCAACATCACTGAATGTGTTTGATTACTTCAGAAAATGATCAACCAGTGTCTAAGATTGATTTTAAAATAAAATTTTGTTACATTAACTTACATTGAAATTACAAATGTTTTTTGCTCCTCCTGTTTGGAGACTTTGGCAACTTCGACATGGGTCAAACCATTTTGGTCATTCCATTAGCTCAGAGGAGCTCTGAAAGGGCAAGGTTTGTGGGGTGCTCCCAGCCAGAAGTGGTGAGTGTCTACCAAAAGTGGTCAGAGTTGCCCATGCAAAACCCTGTCCAAGGTCAGAAGCACCTATGAACACATGAGCATTGGAACTGGAAATTGGAGCAATGAAAGAAGGTCAGCTGGTTCAGTGAGTCCCATTTTCTTTTATGTTACATGGTTGTCCAGGTACACCATTTACCTTGAGAAGTGATGGCACCAGGATGCACTGTGGTTAGAAAACAAGTTAGTGGAGGTAATGTGTGAGCTCTGGTCAATGTTCTGCTAGGAAACTCTGGGTCCAGGCATTCTTGTGGATATCAATTGAACACGTGCCACTTTTCTAAACATTGCTGAGGACCAGGTACACTTAATGGTCGTGGTGATTTCCTTTAATGGTTCCTTTAATTCCCTGATGCCAGTGGCCTCTTTCATGAGCACATTGCATATGTCGTTCAGAAATGGCTCAAGAAACATAATGAAGGTCCAAGTCCAAGGTGTTGCCCTGGCCTCCAAATTCTCCAGATCTCAAGGCGATTGAGCATCTGTGGAATGTGCTGGTACAACAAGTCCAATCCTCAGCGACTTCATCTCACAACTTGCAGGACCTGAAAGGGCTGATGCTAATGTCTTGGTGCCAGCAAGGCAGAGCCTTGTAGTGCCACAGTCAGAAAGGACTATGTGGTGAAAGCCTGTGTGGTGAAAGAGCTTTTGCTGTACCCCACCCTATAAAGACATGAGCAAATCTCAGGGCAGGGTAACATTATTTTACATTACATTACTTTCTCTGACAAGAATAACATAAACATATCCAGCTCAGTATCAAGGGGAGGGGAGGGGTCATTTTGAGGCTTTTTCAGAATGTTCTTATCTTGAGAACAGTCTGTAAGGACAGGAACAATTTTATATAAGAGTTTCAAATGTCAAATCTATTAAAAATACCTGCAGTCCACGCAAAAGCCTGTCCATGTCTTACACATACAAGTGAAAGTGTAGGAGTTTCTCACTGACTCCAGGCTAATGCGAATGTCATTGTGCAGGCACTTTTAGCAGAAGTTGAAAAGTAAGCACTTCTGATTTCTGGACATATGGCAGTGCTGGACTGATCCCAGATCCCCCTCATCAGTTTTATATACTGTGAAAGTATCAGAGATTCTGTTGAGCTTGAAGAGAGAAGTGCAGACACCTGTACCTACCAAAGAAAACAAGAACAGCTGCAAACCGCAATCACAGGTAGGGCTCCTAGATCTGGATCCATCTCAACACTGATAAACAGGAAAATGATAACAGAATGAGTCATGACAAACCACCCCATGGTGTTCTGGGCCAACTTCATGGGATTTATGATGCGTACCACTTTCTTACTAACTGCTTTATGAGTATACAGCATTTAGTATTTTAGAAAATGAAGTATACTCAAAAAATCCACTTTCACACTTAATTCAGTTCATTTTGACAGGGGTGATCACCTTTTTGAATATGAAAACTTCAGTTTTGTGACAGTTACCATAGTCTCTCCCAGTTTTGCATGAATCAGCTTTGTAATCTGATAACTTACACTGAATTAAGGTCCAACTCCTGCCAGAAAATAAAAGCTTAACAAAGAAATCAAACAAAGAAGAAGGTCTGCTGCTGTGGGATTGCTACTGATATCATAGTTACAATCAGTACAGTCCTGCTCAAACAGAGGGTTTTTGTAGTGTTTTGCGCATTTTATTATTATTATTATTACTATCAAGTCTGACTTAGGTTAATGATCATTACATATCATTAGAATTGCTGAGAATTTGACCTTTGTTGTATATTTTACTCTTATTAGTTAGGACATTTACGTCTGTGACCAATGGTTTAGGTTAAAAAGGTAAAGTAATTTCTGACAAGCAAAGAGTATTTGAAAAGATGAGTTCTTATTAAGCTTAAGGAGCATTTTAGCAGCAGAGCTGTTAGCAGAGATGTATCCATCCTAAATGTAGCTTGCAGCACTACTGTAAATAGGGTATTTAGCTACACGACACAGTGCTAAGCTATGCTACAACTGACTGAACGTTATGTCACTTCTGTTGAGTATAGCCTTCAGCTATAGCCTAAAAATGTATTTGCTGGCTAATGGTTGGCATATGCAGTTAGGCCATGATAAAAAAAACTATCAGCAAGTTACAGACATATTGTTGATAAGGGGATATAGCAGAGATTAAACCATCCTAGCTGTCGTTTACAACACTATCACAGCTAGGATATCCAGCTACATGACACAGTGCTAATCTAGGCTATAACTTACTGTTTTTAAATGTCGGATTAGCTGTTTGTTAACTATGTAGTATATGTAGTTAGTCATCTTAAGGAGCATTTTAGCATCAGAGCTGTTAGCAGAGATTAAGATATCCTAAATGTAGTTTGCAGCAGTATTGTTAACTATGATATTACGCCACATTACACAGTGCTAAGCTATGCTACAACTGACTCAACATATATATATATATACATCCATCCATCCATCCATCCATCCATTTTCTAAGCCGCTTCTCCATCAGGGTCGCGGGGGGTGCTGGAGCCTATCCCAGCAGTCTTCGGGCGGAAGGCAGGATACACCCTGGACAGGTCGCCAGTCCATCGCAGGGCAGATGATATATATATTGCTTCTGTTGAGTGTAGCCTTACACTACAGGCTAAAATTGTGTTTGCTAGCTAAGGGTTAGCTTATGTAGTTAGTCCCATGACAGAAAAGCCTATAAAAGCTCCGAGTTACCAACTTTATGTTGCTAAAATGACATAGCAGAGATTAGCAGAGATTACCCCATCCTAACTGTAGTTCACTGCACAGTCACAGGGCATTTAGCCATGTGACACAGTGCTAGGCTAGCCTGCTACTCCTTTTGTTGAGTTTGGCCTCAACTAAAAGCCTAAAAATGTGTTTGTTAGCTATTATTTAGCCACATGATAAAAAAGCTTACAAACGATGAGTGTTTGAACTTCAAGCTAGTTCCAGTCAGGCTAAACTCATTTGGTATCTTGGGGTAATAATGTGGTAAATAGAAGACGTTACATGCATGTCTTATGATGTAAGGCTACTTTGTTTCGTTCACTAAATGCGAAAGCCTTGTTTATATAGAAAGCAGTGCTGATGGATTTAGGTATATTCCGCTTTACTTCTCTCAGACGTGGCGTGATTTTGACTCCGGGAAATTTGTCAGGGCTTTAGGTATTAGTGTTTAGCACACAGTTGGGAAACAGCATTCGGCAAGTTAAGCTTAGGAAAGGGGTTTTTTCTTGTCCACTTTCCAGCCACATTTATCTTCCACAGTGAGCTCAGAATGATTCTGGGAACACTGTGCAGGACGGGTGCTGCCTTGCAGGGTGCTGACCGCCTCACAGTTTTATTTGCTACATAGCTGGAAAACGTACGACGCTACTGGCAGGGACATTTTCGGCATGATGGATCAGTGATTCACTGTGTGAGAAGGAAACGGATTTAGACTCCAGAAACATGCAGTGGTGTGAGGACTTGCGCCCGTTCTGTTACTGGAACCGAACTTGCAGACACATTTTTTTAAAGTGGGGGCCCACAGGCTGTCCGATGAGTCAGTAAGCTTAACGCTCAGGCCGGCCCAGAATGTTATCAGTCTCGCCTTTCTTTCCACAGTCTGCTGCACGTTCTGTCAGGTTTCTTTCCACAGCTGTTCGATGCGTTACTACCACAAGACTTTTGGTAAGAGTGTATTACCATAATTCATGGAAAGAGCAGCCAAACGTTTTTACTCATAGAAATTTTGTCCCGTTTTTTAATACACATCTCTTGCAGTAGTACAGTTTGAAGGGATGAGAGTGTGTAGTGATGCAAGCATTTGACCGTACTGATATACTCCCAACAGCAACGTTATTCGAATGCTCTACCTTGCTGGTGTACAGTTAGACACTGTAGCAGAGAATATATAAAGAGGAGAATTGCCCATTTAGTAAAGTGTTAAGCGTTTGTTGCACACTAGAGGGCGCACCCGGACAAATCCAAAATGAATGGGTTCATTACACTGCGCTCAAAAGCAGTAACGCCAACCAAACAGCACACAGTGGCAGTAATGCTAAGTAATCAGCACTCAGTAGCAATAATGCGAATCAAGCATTAAGTACAAGCAAAAACAAGGTGGGCATTTCCAATAAAGTGGCCACTTCGTGGAAGCACAAGATGGGTGCTTCTAATAAAGTGGTCAGCGAGTGAAAGTACAAGTTAGGTGTTTCCTATAAAGTGGCCAGTGAGTGGAAAAACAACGTAGGTGTTTCTAAACTGGCCAGTAAATAGAAAGTTTTACATTGCATTATGCTCAGTATTTGTAAGTTGCATCATAACTTTACTACACTATCTCACACACACACACACACACACACACACACACACACACACACACACACACACACACACATGTAAACAGACACCCACACTGCTGTATGCCTAGTCAGGACGCACGTCTCGATAAAGTGTCCTCTGAATCAGCAGCAAACACAGTGAGCAAACAGGCTGGATATTCTCATTTGGAACAGCAGAGCCTCCATGAATCACAGACAAACACACAGCACAGGTCGTGACTAAGAGACCTGCAGACAGGTGAACTCATCAAGGTGGAAAAGGAACGGCATAAAAACAAGATGAACGAGTGAAAGGAATATTTCTGTGAGAAATCTAATTTATCTTGTTTGCCGTTTAGCTATGTTGTCACAGTCTGGAAAAAAGTCTCTACTTACCTCAATTTTTTGTCCTTTTACACAAAATTTTGACAGAATTTAACACGTAATTCTGTCACCAGCTGCCGTTTACATTGTCTCAGAATTTCATGATGGACCAAAAGAAATGGTCTGAAATTACTTGGAATAAATAATTTCTGTGTTATTTTGCATTAAACACTAATAACTTATTTTCATTCTCGTGTAAATTGATCTTTTTTGGAGATACCAGGTTCTTCCAACAACGACTACTTGCTACTTTCTTGTTTGGTCTCCGTTTGCTTCATTAGAGTTACAGGGCTAAAGTAGCTAACAAGAAAAAGAAGCTAATGACTTCAAATTGCGCAAACGTGGCTTAAACCATGTTGACTTATTCTAGACTTACTTATGGGGTTTCTAACACTGTTCCAGTGGCGAACCAGAACCAAACCAGAGCCAAAACTCTTTGCAGGCCATAAGTGTTAAAAAAAAGCTAAGAAACAAAGAAAGCACCTCCGATAATACTCGCTTCTGCTAGTGGCCTCAAGCCATGACATAATAGTGTGTGCGCTAAGCTAATGCTGCTGCACATTGTTTGTTTTTCTATATTAGATGTGGACATTTGAAGCTGGTAAAAGATGTTTTATGTTAAAGCAGTAAGACATGAGAAGCCATGTGTTACAGTGTGAAGTTTATTTTTAGTGACTGGAAGCATTTTGTTAACCTGTTAGCTACCTTTTAGCCTGTTTGCTAGCTGATCAGCCTAGTTCTAGTTAAGAAAATTAATTGTTAGTCTCAGTTCAAAGAAAACCAATGGGGGGACATGTCTGGACTGCAGACAGGCCAGTTTAGTACCCTGACTCATTTATTATGGAGCCATGTTGCTGTAACACATGCATGAGCAAGGCTTTCTTTAAAAGAGACGTCATATGGATGGCAGCATATGTTGTGCCAAAACCTGTAAATATAATTCAGCATTAATGGTCCCTTCACACATGTGCAAGCCAGCCATGCCATGCGCACTAAAGCACCCCTGTACCATCTCAGATGCTGGCTTTTGAACTGTTCACTGATAACAAGCCAGATGGTCTCTCTTCTTCTAGCCTGGAGGACGTGGTGTCTGTGATTTCCAAAAGGAATTTCAAATTTTGATTTGTTGGACCACAGGACACTTTTCCACTTCCAGCAGCCCAGAGAAGGTGGCAGCATTTCTGGATCCTGAATGTATATAGTTTCTTTTTTGCATGGTAGAGTTTTAACGTGCATCTGTGGGTGCAACGATAAACTGTGTTCACAGACAGTAGTTTTCAGAAGTGTTTCTGAGCTCATGCAGTGATTTCCAGTACAGAGTCGCGTCTGTTTTCAATGCGGTGGAGCCTGAGGGCCCAAAGATCATGACAAGCTAATATCTTTTTTTTTTTTTTGTCCCTTGCTTTCTCTGGATTCTCTGAAACTTTTAAAGATATTGTGTGCCATAGATGATGAAAAGCAAAAGTTCTTTGCTATTTTATGTTGAGAAACGTTCTTCTTGAATTGTTGCGCTATTTGCTCATGCAGTCTTTCACAAAGTGGTGAACCTCATCTTTACTTCTGAAAGACTCCGCCTCTCTGAGATGCTCTTTTATACCCAATTATGGTACACAGGAAAAAAAAACAATGCTAATTGCTAGCCTTTAGCATCATTACCTGTCTGCTACATTAGTCTCATAGTTCCAGTGTAAAGCAAGTTTCACACACGGGACTCGTCTTGGCTGATCGACTGCATCTGGGTTAAGAGGGCAATTGTGAAAGTTTGACAATTTTGCCAAACGATCTCTCTAATAGTATTTGTATATTCTCCACAGCTTTGGCCTCGTTCCTGCCTCATAACATCTTTGTGATAGATGTTCCATGGACTCGGCAGAGAGAGGCTGTAAGTCAAACAAACTGTTGCGCTGAAAGCTTCGCTCTGGTGCTGCACTTATGTAATAGAAGTGAATTTGTTTATGAGCTAATGTAAAGTCAGCATGATGGTACTGATTCTCCTCCCTAGAGCTGCTATCTCCCGGGAGAGGTGAACTTTTCCCCTCAGCACTGACGAGACGCAGGATTCCCTTGACAGCACAGGCTATGGCTAATCCTCTCCAAAGGGTCGGCGATCTCCGAGAAGGCCACAAGAGCAGCGCTAATGCATTCATATGTTGTAATGTGGAAATAAAGAATTCACTCTTGGACTCTTTGGTTTCTGTGTTTTACTGCCTTCTACTGAGCTGGATGGACATAGATTTGGTTAAAAAAGTCTACTTTGAGACTTGCATGCATAGTCCTTGAATAGTGTATTTTAAGGCATTACTTAGGTATTTATTAAGCAAAGGACATTGTTTTGAGGAATTCTTCTGAGATACTATTTCAAGAGAATAGGCTACAACTTTGAGATGCTATTTAAAGAAAATTAGTCTATATTTTGAGACACTAAGTCAATATTTTGAGAACGTTCTCTCTCTTGTAAAGTTACCATTTTGGAGATATGAGGTCAACACTAAGAAAACATAATTATTTTCACACAGAAATTAAATTATTTAGAGAAATGAAGTCTTTATTTCTATACAATAATTCGAGATGTGAAAACAAGTCAAAATATTAAGAAAACGAGTCATTACCTTGACTTAGTAAGTCAACATTTTGTGGAAAATACTTATCACTTAGAAAAACTAAGGCAATATTTTGAGATAGTAAGCCATTATTTTGAAATAATAATTTGAAATTTTGAGAAAATATGCCATTTTTATCATACCATGTCAACAGTTAATGAAAATGTCATTGCTTCAACATTTTGGAAAGAAATAGGTCAAAATTTTATTTTGAGAAAATCTGTCATTATTTTGAGACACTAAGTCAATATTTTGTGAAGGCACGTAACTATTTTGACACATTAGGTCAAACATTCAAGACAATAAGTATTTATTTTGAGGTACTATGACAAAATTTGAAATGTCCCTCATAACAATATTATTTAATCAAAATAATGACATTTGAATTCTTTGAATTGGATCTGAATTAATTTCAAGTAATTCAAATGTCATTATTTTGATATTTTTAATGAATTACTTGAGTATTTACTAAGTAAATAACATTGTATTATCATGAGGGACCTTATGCTAAAGTGACAGATAGTTGGTGGAACTTATCAGGTCTAATTAAGAAAAGAATATTGTTGTTGTTGCGCAAAAATCATTTATACAAATTTTCTGTTGATTTTTAGTTGTTTATTTAATTTTGAACTTCCAGTCACTCTTGACATTGTTTTAAAATTTCATGGTGAACAGAGCAACAGAAATGGTACAAAATGACTTAGAAAGAACATCTGGTTCTATTGACTTCCATTACAAGTTAAGAAGGTTTTTTTCTTTCTCCTGTAAAGTTACCATTTTGGAGGTGCAAGATTTTAAAAATTATCACTTCATAGTTTGAGGACAGTAATTTTTTTTATGGTACTGTCTTACTAAGTAGGCTTCTAAACTGACCAACCTTTAATAGAGAAGATGAACTATTGACCTCTGAATGTATTTGATTAATGTGTGTTAATACAGTCAGTCATGGCATACAGTGGTTAGTTATTGACTGTTGTACTTATAACTGAATGATGCAATTTAGGACCTGGTATTTGGAATTTGGACCAGATGTAATACAAATGTCTGACATCCTGGTAAATTACGACACATCAGTCTTTCTGGAGTATTTCTGCACTATTCGCTATAGAAGCTCATTCTCACCTGACAGAGGAGACAAAATCATGTCTATGTTTTTGTCTTTCTCCATTTCTGGCAACCCCACGTCCAAATTTTGACTTAGTCTCTCAAACTCACAACTTCTTAAACTTTTTTAAAATGACTTCTTTTAAAATCATGACTTGCACTGTTTAAAAACAAGTCTAAAATAAGTCAAATTTTGAGAAAATATCTTTATTTTGAATTAGCACATCAAATGTTCTGAAATGTTCATTGAAAAAAAGTGAATATTTTGAGATGCTATTTTGTTGAGATACTAAATTGAAATGTTGAGAAAACCAGTCAAACATTATTTTGACATAGTAACTAAAAATTCTATGAAAATTTGTCATTACTTAGGGATCCTAAGTCAATATTTTGAGAAAATGTCATTATTTTGACATTTTTGAGAAAATAGGTTAAAAAACGTATGTTATTATTGTGAAACACCACGTCAACACAGAAATGTAATTACTTTAGTATATTAAATCATTTCAACAAGTCACAATTCAGAGAAAGTAAGTCATTATTTCTACATAGTAATTAAAACATTTACGATGTGCAAACAAGTCAAAATATTGAAAACACTTATCTTGACATAGTAAGTCAATGCTTTGAGGAAATTAATTGTGATTTAGCCAGATTTTTTTTCAGTCAATTTTTGAGTATTTTGCTAAATGGAAATTTTGAGAATATATAGCATTTTTGTCATAACGTGTCAAAATTTTGAGAAAATGTCAGTATTTCAATATTGTGGAGTAAACAAGTTAAATTTTTTTCAAAAACAAGTCAAAAACTCAATAAAATTAGTCATTGTTTTGGTTAAATAACACTGGGTATTTTTTGAGAAAATGTAAAAATTATTTTTTCATAGAAATTACAAATATTTTAAGAAAACGGGTCACAATTTCAAGAAAATAAGTAATTATGTCGACAAAAATGAAAATGTCAAAGTATTTTTGCCAAAACTCAGAGATAAAAACCCCCAGTGGTGGATTTAGTGCTGAACACAGCGGTGGTGGGCGTGGGGGCAGGCCCCGCCCCTCCGCGCTGGTGGAGGGATATATAAACCCCCAGCGGCGGAGCTGCAGCTGAAAGCAGCGGCTGCTCGGCGGCGCGGTGTGGCTTTAATTCTTCATCTCTTCTTTCTTTTGAGTGGGATCACAGCGGGATGGTCTGGGGGTCCGTGGCCGGGCTGCTGCTGCTGTGCGCGGCCAGCGCGGTGCTGAGCCTGCCGCAGTCAGGGCGGAGCAGAGACCAGCAGCAGGTCGCGCTGGACGCAGCGTTCCAGGAGGCAACAGGGTACACTGGACTACAGGGTAGGACGGAGCACTGGTCATCACAGCAGGACAAACACAGATTTAACACACAGAGTCAGAGCAGGACGGAGCACTGGTCATCACAGCAGGACAAACACAGATTTAACACACAGAGTCAGAGCAGGACAGAGCACTGGTCATCACAGCAGGACAAACACAGATTTAACACACAGAGTCAGAGCAGGACAGAGCACTGGTCATCACAGCAGGACAAACACAGATTTAACACACAGAGTCAGAGCAGGACAGAGCACTGGTCATCACAGCAGGTCAAACACAGATTTAACACACAGAGTCAGAGCAGGACGGAGCACTGGTCATCACAGCAGGACAAACACAGATTTAACACACACAGTCGGAGCAGGACGGAGCACTGGTCATCTCAGCAGGACAAACACAGATTTAACACAGAGTCAGAGCAGGACGGAGCACTGGTCATCACAGCAGGTCAAACACAGATTTAACACACAGAGTCAGAGCAGGACGGAGCACTGGTCATCACAGCAGGTCAAACACAGATTTAACACACAGAGTCAGAGCAGGACGGAGCACTGGTCATCACAGCAGGACAAACACAGATTTAACACACAGAGTCAGAGCAGGACGGAGCACTGGTCATCACAGCAGGACAAACACAGATTTAACACAGAGTCAGAGCAGGACAGAGCACTGGTCAGTCAGAGGGAGGAGTAAATCTGGACAGAGTTCTTCTCTAAAAGTGCTAATAAATGTTTTTTGATCATGTATTACACTTCTGTACTGTTTAAATGCTGCTTACTGGAAAAAGATGTTTGTATCTAGAACCATGATTTTTCAAGCTGAAATGGTTCTCTGCCTGGTGAAATGGTTCCTTAGACTGATGGAGAATGTGTTGTATATTGTTCTATATAGAGCGGCTTTGAAAAGGGTTCTGTTTAGCACCAGAACAGTTCTTCTATTGTTACAGTTTTTGGTGCTATGTAGGTCTCATGGTTCTAACAAAAGCAGAACCCTTTTGGTGTTGTATAGAACTCATGATTCTAACAATAGCAGAACCCTTCTGGTGCTTTATAGAACACATGGTTCTAACAAAAGCAGAACCCTTTTGGTGCTGTATAGAGCTCATGATTCTAACAATAGCAGAACCCTTCTGGTGCTTTATAGAACACATGGTTCTAACAAAAGCAGAACACTTTTGGTGCTGTATAGATCTCATGATTCTAATAATAGCAGAACCCTTCTGGTGTTTTATAGAACACATGGTTCTAACAAAAGCAGAACTCTTTTGGTGTTGTATAGAACTCATGATTCTAACAAAAGCAGAACTCTTTTGGTGCTTTATAGAACTCATGGTTCTAACAAAAGCAGAACTCTTTTGGTGTTGTATAGAACACATGGTTCTAACAACAGCTAATATACCTGTGTATGTAAACACATAGACTTGCATACAGTTTTTGAAGATCTGTCGTTATTTTGAAGGGCAGTTCCACCAAAATCCCTACATAAATAAAGGTGTAAACAGAGCTGGTCAGAGCGGTTTGGTGTGATACGTTCTAGAGAAACGTACCGAGTCAGAATTGTTCACAGTGATGGTGATAGGAACCAGAGAGGAACCTCTAAAAGCTCCTCACAGGAAATTATTACATGTGATGTGACTGTTTTGAGAAGTTTTGAGAAGATTCTTTAAAATCCATTCACTGTGGCGGGATACATGCATGTTTTAAGGCAAAATAGTCCCTACAACTTACTATTTCCAAGTATTTTATCATCATTAACATTACATATAAAGCTCAGAAGACATATGAAGGTTCTCTGGTGGTTCTCGATAGTAAATAAAATGGCTTTATTTGTGTTGTAGTCATGGAGACTCCTGGTTCCTATCACCACCAATGTAAAGACGTTGGAGTCTCTAAAATCAACCAAAATGTTTGTATAATTTCTGTATAATTAAGTAGTTGAGATGTAAATAGAGTCGTTCAGAGTGGTTTGGTGTGAAATGGTTGATTCCCAAGTGAATCCATCACCCTCTCTGTGAGGGAGCTTTTAGATGTGGACGTCTGGTTCCTAGCACCACCACTGTGAACAATTTTGGCATCTAGATCATTTACATCTAGAGCATTTCTTACCAAACCACGCTGAATGGCCTCTCAATTATGCAGAAGATTTGAAAAATAAGCTCCTGGTCTGCTTTGCTGCTGCTCACACCCCCTGCTTTGGAGAACAGAGGTGATCTTCAGTTCCTTTGTTGTGCTGTGATGTTCTCCTGCAGGTCTGTGCGTATAACTGATGTTAATGAATGTCTCTTCTCATTGCAGAAGGCTGTACGGAGGGTGACCGGTTCTACAGAGTGCAGGATCAGTGGGAGAGACCCTACATGGGCAGCACTTTACTCTGCACGTGTCAGGGAACGGCAGGGATCACGTGCGAGTCCAAACCTGCAGGTTGGTGAGACTCATGCCAAGATAGTCATCTAGACAGCTTCTGAAGCTGTGCTGGTCATCACACAGCCGATGAAAGTGCTCGATTGCAGTCATGCAACTTGCCCAGATTGGCAAGTCCAGATTGTAGGAACACTGGTTGCTACTGAATCCCATCACTGCAGTAGAATGGAGTAGGGCTGAAAGACTTTCATATCAAACTCTGATGACCAATCAAAACCAGCCAAACACACACAGACATGCTATGACCTCACAAGCACAGCTAACTGGCCATCTGCCTCACTGTGTTCACGCCAGGCCTTCTTGGCCAAAGAAAGCTTCAGTTTATAAAAAATCATCACTGTTTAAATTGCAATCACAGTATTGGCCACTGGGGAGAAGAACCACTTAATAATAAACATTCAGATGGTCAAGTGGTCACTGCACATCCATAAGAAGAGGGTTTTTTTACAGGTTCTGTAGTAAATGCAAATGTTATGTACAGCAAATAATGGGAAAAAACCTTCATTTGGTTTTTTGACGGAATTTGAAATTTACTAGCTGCCCTTTACACTGTGTTAAAATTTCACAAAGAAATGACCAATAGAAATGGTCCAAAAGTACTTCCAAGAATTTTATGTAGCTTATAGTGTTTAAGCCAGAAGGGCCTGGGTTCAGTTCCCCGGCCGGGCAACCAGGGCCTTTCTGTGGGGACTTTGAATGTTCCCCCAGTGGGTTTCCTCCCACAGTCAAGACATGGTCAGGCCAAATGAACATGCTAAATTGCCTCTAGATCTGAATATCCAGATCTTTTCAGGGTGTTTCCTGCCCTCCACCCAATAAACGATGGGATGGGCTCCAACCCAGAGGGATAAGTGGCTTAGATAATGTGTGTGTGTGTGTATACAGTGTTTATCTCTGACCTTGTTTTTGATCTTGTAGTTGAGGAGACGTGTTACGACAAAATAAACATGAGGTCATACCGAGTCGGGGAGACGTACGAGCGGCCCAAGGATAGCATGATTTGGGACTGCACCTGCATCGGCTCCAGCAGGGGCAAAATCAGCTGCACCATAGCGAGTGAGTGAATCCTCCTAGAGACGCCTCATTCTCAGTCCATAATTTGGCGAAAAATGAAATTTACACGACACCTGCAATCAAGTATTGTTGGTCAGGCCAAACATGTTTGGTTCTGGAGCTACAGGTTCTGCTCCACTGTATGAGCACGGTGCAGTGCTATCACAGCCATCTGTCTCATTCCTTACATATTAAAACTATGAAATCTGTTTTCTTCATTTTCTCGTATCAGACCGCTGCCATGAAGGAGGGCGCTCGTACAGGATCGGAGAGACGTGGACACGTCCTCACGACACCGGGGACTACATGCTGGAGTGTGTCTGTCTGGGGAACGGGAAAGGAGAGTGGACCTGCAAACCTGTCGGTACGTGTTTTTTAACATGGAGGTTCAATGGGTCAGCTTGTCTTCTGTGTGGGCTGTTGCGCATATAGACAGTTCAGTGGTCAGGATTCTGGGAAATCCAGGCCAGTGGTTGAGCTGATGGCAAATATTTAAAGGATCAATAACTGAAAAGTGTGTCAGACACAAGTTGCACTGTTTGAACCTTCCAGTAAAGCTGTTCAATATAGACAAATACTAGTGTATAATATACTAGTCTGCCTTGCAGTGTATTAAAAGTGTATTGGTTGGTGAATAATACAATTAATAATAGGATTAATATCGTTAATAATAGGATTGCACTGTGCTATATTACATGTACACGTTGATGAATCAAAACTGCACAAAGTTAATGACCTCAATTTAATATTGTTTCCTGCAGCTGAGCGTTGCTATGATTCCTCTTTGGGTTCCTCATATGTGGTTGGTCAGACTTGGGAGAAGCCTTACCAGGGCTGGATGATTGTGGACTGCACATGCTTGGGAGAAGGCAGTGGACGCATCACCTGCACCTCCAGAAGTAAGTTATAGATCTGAGCTTTGCTGTTCCTTAATTATAAAGAGAGCGAAGCAGTGAAAACTTCATCCCGATAGCAGACGTATTTGGGCCGGCTTTCCTATGTGATTGTCGGTTGACTGCCAGGCAAATTTTCGGTGTACGGGCCAAAGTAAGGCCAGATGGTGGATAGCTTAATACGATTTGGCCTTGTGTCTATATTTGTGGGCCAGATTTTCTGTTAATGTTGTTGGAATGGAGTTGGGCCAGATTTGGGCCGTATCAATTAGTTCGACCCACTTTACAGTGTGTGGGCCAGATCTAGACAGCAGATTCAGCCATATACTGACATATACTGATATATATATATATATATATATATATATATATATATATATATGCCAGAACAAACCCAAGGACGTATTTTGTACCGATGTGAGCGGAACATACTCTAAACTCAAACTTTTTAAAGCATTAATTTGTCAAAAAATGAAATGTATACAAATATATTCAATCAGCCAAGACGTGTGTGCTTCTTTAGTTTTGTACTGGAACTAGAAGGCCAATGTAGCTAGCAAGTAAAGGAAGATTATGAACAAGCTAACTATCCCTTTAGCATGCGTAATTATCACATTCTTACCTCAAAATGTGTAGATTTGTTAAATCATCTCTAATAGGCTAGCCTTTATTGTTTGTGACATTGAATGACATTACAAGTGTCTGCTCACGGAAGAAGAGGAAGCCAGGATTTGTTCAAATGGAACACGTTCAGCCCCAGCTAGATTAGCCTCAGTGAGCTAATCGGCTAGCCATGCAAACGTTGCCATAAGTTAGTTTGAGCATAAGCTACATAAAATTTGTGGCTAATTGCTTTGTCTGGCTATAAACTTGGTGTTGAACTGTGGTGTAGTGTCTTTTATTCCTGTGTTGTTAGCCATTTAGCTATTAGCAAGCTAACTAGCCTGCTAACAGAGTAAAGAGATGAAGTTTGGCAGTCATGTATAGTAACAGATAGTAGTTTGTAACCAAAAGCACAGCAAAGTGAATGTTATGATTATGAATTTTAAGCATTTCGAAGAACTTTTGTGCTAAGTTGCAATAATATTTGGGCGAGTTCTGCTGCCAAAGTTGAGTCAATCGTCCGAGCGCTCATCTAATAAACTTCACTTGAGCTAATAAAGTAGTGGAACAGCACTGTACCTGTATGGCAACCTGTAGTGAAACGAGTTGATGGAGTTAGCATAATGGTAATTGGTGTACGCTTCTATTGCTTGTTGGCTACATAAGCCTCTTAGCTCCAGTGTGGGATTAAAGAAGCGCACCTCAGACACTAAATTTGTCTTAACTGGTCAACTACGTTTGGCTTATTGGAGAAAATGTGGAAACTATTGCTTTAAAGAGGTTTTTGATTTCACATTGAACATCTGAATAAAATGTCATTCACAGGGTTTTAGAGTTAGACCAACTTTTATTGTGATAGTCCAGTGGAACATGTGAGCTCACAGGGATCACATCACCAATCCTGAGGATCTGAAGTGTGAACTGAGCCATTTGGTCGTTATTTGGTCTTTGCTGTTTAACAAAGTGTTCGAGTTTATACGGTATATAAGTAGGTTTTTGCTGTTGGACTCAAACCTGCTGCCCGATTGCAATCCTTACTCATCAGTTGTTTAAAATAAACCTATTTAAGTCTTTTAAATGATTTCTGTCAGAACTTATTCCACACGTTCAGCTAAATTTTTCTTATTACCATGTAATCATTACTGTGGGCGCACCCCTCTTACATCAGTACCACTGGGGCCTTTAAGGCTGTGAGCTTTTCTTCAGCTGGACTGGAGCAGGCGAGTGGAAAAAGACAGCAGGCTGCCCAGTTGCTTACGCTGTAAAGGGATGTAACGAAGGAAGTGAGAGTGAACAAACACCATTAAGAACGCTCTAAACTTCCTAAGCCTCTCTTCTGAAAGGCGTCAAAGCTGGTAACAAAGATCTCTCAACTAAGTGTGAAAAAGTGGTGCCAAAACACACAGAAACAATGGGGAGCATGGTGTTGTGGAAAGCTGCATCCTGTCAAGAGTGCTTTATTTCAAAGATCGGAAGGGAAAATTGATGGGAGTGAGGATGAAAGTACAGACTGAAGGCTGTTGTTAGGAAAGTCCTCACTATCCTTAATGGAACCTTACTTATTGAAGGGAAGGTTTCTGCTCAGCTCAGCTCCCAGTGTTGAACTGACACCCGCAAATTAACGTTGTAACACTGAATTTGGCTCTGGAGGCTTTGCTGTGGACTTTAATTGCCTGATGTATTTGGAGTCTTGTGCAAAAGTTTTGGCACCCCACGTCATTGTAGGTTTTGTTGCTGTTCTGATTGGAAATCACATTAATAACACAGTTAAGGATACAGTTGCATTTCTCCTAGATTTCCATATTATACTGAAAAAAGGTAAAACTGTTTTTATAATATGTTGTTATAAAATAAATAATACTGAAATCTATCCTCTTCTGCATATAAACATGTCGAAAGGTTGAAATCTGCACTTTCAACAGAATTCCTCCACTTGTTTTGATGAACTATGAGCACCAAATAAAATGATTACCAAAAAAAATTCATCACACAGTACAGTTTTATTAATGGTTTGATTCCTCTGCTCTTTCAGACCGCTGTAATGACCAGGACAAAAGGACGTCGTACCGCATTGGTGAGACCTGGACCAAAGTGGACTCTAATGGAAACACGCTGCAGTGCCTGTGCACAGGGAATGGGCGAGGAGAGTGGAAGTGCGAGAGACACACCTCTGGGAGACACACTGCTCTTGGTGAGTCTTCTTATTCTACAACAAAGTCTTGGAAAAGAGAGACTGTTGAGAAACAGTAACATTGATTTCAAGTGTGGCATCTGCATTTTAACTCTGTTAACTCTCAAAATGAAGAGTGAAGAGCCACCACTGCCAGTGAAGACACCATCATTAAGCTGAATAATGAAAACAAATCCATCTGAGAGATTGCACAAACATTATTTGTGGCCAAATCATCTATTTTCTAAAAAAAAAAAAAAAATGAATGTACCGGTGAGCTCAGAAACACCAAAAGGCCTAGAAGAGCAGGTAAAACAACAGCTGTGGATGACAGAATTATTTCCTAGAGAAGAAAACACCATCATAACAGCTGGCCAGATCAAGAACACCCTCCAGAAGGTCTTAAAGTCAATACAGAAGGTTTACCACACAAGCTAAATCACTGGTAACCTCCAAAAACAGGAAGACCAGATTAGAATTTGTGAAAAAAAGCCTGTACTGCTCTGGAAGAACATCTTCTGGACAGATGAGACAAAGATCAATTTGTACCAAAATGACTGAAAGAAGAGCAAAGAGAACAAACTCTTAATCCAGAGCATGCTACTTCATCTGGGAAGCATGGTGGAGGTAGTGCTATGGTGTGGGTATATATGGCTGCCAGTGGAAGTGTTTCCCTTGTATTTGTTGATGATGTGACTGCTACAAGAAGGAGTAGGATAAATTCTGAAGTGTATACAATGATATAATGTCTTTTTAATATAATGTCTAGAATTATGCTTCAAAACTGATTGGCCAGCACCTAACAGTGCAGGTGGATAATGACCTTAAGCATGCTGTGAAAGCAACCCAAGACTGTTTAAGGCAAAGTAGTGAAATGTTCTGCCATGGTAAAGTCAGTCACCTGGTCCAGCTGAGCATACAGGCAGTCATTGAAGTGTTAAAAATGACAGTTCAGTTTATGATTGTTAGTTTGTCCCATTACTTTTGAAAATTTATGAAAAATGTAATTCCTACACTGTTCAACCAGTTTGGATGTGAATAATCTTAAATTAAAGCTAAAAGTGTTCATTTATGAACCTCAGGCATTTGGCTAGTTGGCTAGAACCTCAGGCTTTTTGGCATTTGGCTAGATGTCACTGTCTTTCTTTGAACACTTTAGCTGTTCCATGTTGCTCTAACGGTCTTTCCCATTTTTGAACAGATACCAGATTAGCCGTGTCAACTCGGGTCCATCCTGTGACCCATCAGGTGGACGTCCTGAACCAGCTTGTCGAGGAAGAGGGTTCCTGCCGCACGGCTTCTGGAGTCACCTACTACAATGGGATGCGCTGGGTCCAAACGCAGGGCAGCCAGCAAATGATCTGCACCTGCATTAATGGAGGAATCGGCTGCGAAGAGTGGGGTGCGTTAGTCCAGTCTTAAAGGAATTGTCACTTCAAATGCTGTTGGCCAAGACATGTTTGCTTCTTTAGTTCTGAATGGGAGCTAAAATCCTAATGTAGCAAACAAGTAATGGAAGTTTTAGCATTTAGCAAAGCTAAATCAACACACAGTCGCCTCAAACAGTGTGGAGTTGTTCAATAACCTCTAATAAACTTGCTTAAGTGTTTTCTGACACTGTCTGACACACTTATCTGTAAAACTAGACCAAATTGCTTCACATAGCTTAAAAGTGTAGTAGCAGCATTCTTAATTCCATAAAGTGCTACTTATAGTGATGCAAGTTTGTTGTAACAGTAGCTTCATATATTTCCCACACAAAATGTTTTAAGCGTAGGCCTGTTACTTCTTTCTGTGTGTGCAGATGGTCAGTCTCAGGTGTATGGTGGAAACTCCAATGGTCAGCCATGTGTGTTCCCCTTCGTGTTTGGAGGAAAGACACACTACTCTTGTATCTCCGAAGGCCGCACGGATGGACAGCTCTGGTGCAGCACCACCTCCGACTATGACACTGATGGCCAGTACTCTTTCTGTACCCAAAGGAATCGTAAGTTCAGACTGTCTTTTATATTTAAGCAGAACTTCTATCTCTTGTTTTTAATCTTACCCATTTGACCTTCTGGAGATTACTGTGTCTATTATTACAGAAGTTACAGAAAGTTATGAATAGAATCACATTCCTGCTGTTGGATTTATGCCTGATAAATTGGTGGCAACCACCTGCTCAGCTTCATTACAGCAATACAAGCCATAGTAATAAACATGAACGCTAAACCTTTAGTGTGAGGACAGCATTCTATAACACAGAACACCTCAATATGAAGGGAATGGATGAAAAATAAGAGGGAATTAACAGAAAACAACAGAACTCTGAAGAATTCTGAAAAGCTCTGCACACAAGGCTGCAATATTTATTTGACAACTTCATTTGAAGGCTGCCTACATAGGGCATCATGACACAAGTATTGAAAGACATTTAAAAAGCAATTTATGTATGAAGAACTTATGTATGAAGGCAGATGTCTAGTTAAGAACCATCAGTTTTCTGAAAGAAAAAGAAATTAAATAATAACAGGAAGATTTTAACAGGAAATAACAGAAGAATTTATTGTTTTTGTTGAGGGCTTGAAATCATCCATAGAATTGACAATTTGGGGTCTTATATAGGATTCAGTAGGAGTTCAGCCACATGATAATGCTTCATTACGTTGTTGCAAATGATACAAATGTCCATCACTTTAGTTTAACTTCAATACAGTGTCACTTACTTCATAAAACATCTTGTCACTTTGTTTTATGTTCATAAACACTCAATTATTCCTTTTTGAACATGCTATTCAGTACTTATACATGTCTTATGAAATTGCAAGGATGTAGCCTTCAAATAAAGTGTCTATTAATATTATTTAAAACTGAATTTCTGCTATTGGTTTGAGTTTAAGAAATTGGTTGGTTGAGAAATGATAACCATATCAGTTAGTAAAGTTCTGTTTTATAAAACTGTTAGAATCTGTTAAATAATGTACCAAATTAAATAATGTTTACTAAAACTGGCTATAGTAATTAATTATTCATTCACATACGGTGTGTATCCCAGGAAGTTTATGTTGTATCTTTTATATTTTCAACTGAAGATTAGCCTACTGTTTAACTGAAGCCAGTGGTTGTATCTACATTTTATATACTGATCAGCCATAACAATAAAGACCACCCCCTTGTATCTACACTCACTGTCCATTTTATTAGTTTCGCTGATCACATAGGAGCACCTTGTAGTTCTGTAGTTACAGATTGTAGCCCTTCTGTTTCTCTACATACTTTGTTACCCTGTTCTTCAATGGACAGAACTCCAATAGGACCCCCACAGAGCAGGTAGGAGTGTCTTACAGAGTGGACAGTGAGTGGCACGGTGTTTAGAAACTCCAGCAGCACTGCTGTGTCTGATCCACTCGCACCAGCACAACACACAGTAACACACCACCACCATGTCAGTGTTACTGCAGTGCTGAGAATGATCCCCCACCCAAATATGGCCTGCTCTGTGGGGAAGATGGACTACCATGTGGTTGGGATAGTGTAGTGGTTAACACCTACACTGTAGACTGGGGTTCAATCCCCCACCAGGACAAGCACCCTACACTATACCAATAAGGGTCCTTGGGCTAGACTCCTAACACCACCTTGTGTAAAATGATCAAATTGTAAGTCGCTCTGGATAAGAGCGTCAGCCAAATGCCGTAAATGTAACTGTAGAACTACAAAGTGAAACAATGTGGTCAGTGGAGCTGATTCAGTGGACAGTGGGTGTAGAAACTAGGAGGTGGATTTAACGTTATGGCTGATGGGTCTATACTGCGGCTCCTCTAGCGATACATTTATAACGAGGGAAGCTGTTGTTTTGGTAGAAGCCTCAGCTCAAGCTTTGCTCTTGTAAACGAGCAGAGCATAACATTCAGCCTCAGCCATAATATGATGTCTGGTTTAGTCTGGAATGCAGCTGGAAAGACGTATGAAGTAAAAAATTCCTGCTTAAAGAGCCATTGTTTATCTCTGGTCTCTCGCTTCCATCAGTGATGGTGACGACCCGCGGCGGTAACTCTAACGGCGCCCTGTGCCAGTTCCCCTTCGTCTACAATGGACGCAACTACACTGACTGCACCTCCGACGGCCGCCGCGACGGCATGAAGTGGTGCGGCACCACCACCAACTACGACGAAGAGCAGCGCTTCGGCTTCTGCCCCATGGCTGGTGGGTACACCCTGAGGACAGCTCTCATCTTTAGCAATGGCTAACCATCCTGAGCTTTCGTAGAGACAGTGAAGAAGTTAAAGATAGCGTACAAACTTAGCCTAAATCATTACATACTTGCCTCAAACTCTGTAGAATTGTAAGGAATCACTTGTCGACTTAGGGACTGTCACTTTCCATTACCTTAATAATCATTTTAATCATTCTATTTTAGTATTTTGATATTTAATCAAGAAATCAATGTTTTTTTGAGGGCCAAATAGCAAAAATAGGCATAACTAAACAAAGCCTTTGGAAAACACACTTATGAGTATATAGCTAAAAATATATCATACATGTCATAAATAACCATAATAGGGTTATTTATTAACAAATGTGTATTAAATTATGTATTATCCAGTTATCTGTGGGTATCAGAAACATCCATTTAATACTTGAAATATGTTTTATTAATATTTAGAAATGTTTAATGAGCTTGCCACGCCCTTGAATATCATATATATATATATATATATATATATATATATATATATATATATATATGTCTTCACTTTATACATATCTTGAGTATAACCAGTATGAAAACACCAATTTCTGTTAGTGCATCTATGAAATGTTCAATATCATGTTAGCTACTGGTAGCATTTACACCCCTCAGAGGGTTTTGTACTATTTAGGTCAGCTCTGTGAAACATTTGAAACTTGTTACAGATATTCAAATGGCATGGACATTTGTATGCTACAGTTTTATATTGAATTCTTTGGTAAAGCCTAACTGAATGGTATTGAAAGAGTTAAACTAACCCTTTTACTTCACATACATGCAATTGTAACAACATATATTTTATGTTGCTTTATATACACACAATATGAAGAGCTAATGTTTAATTTTACTTAATATACACAATTTGGAACTGTTTAAACTGTTAGTGTTATGTTAATATATACACAATTTGTAACAGCTAACATTTACTTTCGCTTCATATACATTAAATTTGTATCTAGAAGCATATGTGCATTTGTGAGCTCCTGCTGGTGTGGGTTTGAGTACTAATAGCGCCCCCACGTGGACAATCTGCTGAATACAGCTTTAATATTGGCCTATGGATAGCCTGTTTACCATTAAAATCACAAAGTATAATTATTTTAATCAAGTATTTGTCAAGACAGCATTATAGACTTGCATATGTGGATTCTGGTATTGTAAGATACTATTATATATACAAAATACTTTTTTTGTCAATTTTTGTTGGTAACATACAGCATACAGTGCCAGAAACCATATAAGCAAGTGTACTAAACGTAACATAGCTCAATTCCCTGATTACAGTTTGATGTAAATGTGAAATGATTTAGACCCACAGTGCTAAATGATGGGTAATAAGCTTCCATTATTTACTTACATTGCTACCATAACCTCAGCTCTAGCACATAATTAACAAAAAACCTTCTGATTAACTGCATTTGGGTTAATGCAGGGCTGAAGACGTATATTTGCTTCATGCTACATTTATGTACCACTTGAATGCTCACATAGGCTGGCATCCATGCCAGAATCTGGTTTTCTAGTTTGTCACTGGCGCTGACTCATTGCTGTGAACCTGTTCCAAGACCTCGGGTTTATGGACAGTAATAGCTTTTTAATGAAACTGGTCACTCATGAGTCCAGGCTGTTAAACTGAAACCCTGCAAATGCTCTCAGGAGGACTAATGATGATGTCCATATCCATCAGCAGATGTATTTACACAGTAAGGGTCATTATAGGAGTGGGAGTCTTATAAGTGCAGAATGATGGGTTCTAATGAGTCGTTCATTTGTGACACTGTTGACTAGGGCTAGAGGGTCCAGCCTCAAGAAGGATCTACTGGACTTGGCTGAGGTCCAGACTGAGCCAAGGACAGTGTCTGTCTGGCTGAGATCGGTGCATATATCCATGCACATTTTCTTTATTGTTACTGTTTTTTCCACATTTTGAAGACATTACAGCTATTGTAATAGCACATATGGAGATACTTAAATCAGAAATACTGACCTTCTGCCACCTCACGACACAACTGAATGGCTCAAGTGCATTAACAAGGACCCACCTTCATCTGATTAACTTTTTACAAGGTACATATAGTAATTAGAATGATATAATGATTGTAATTCAACATATAAAAATTACTCAAGATATTTTTGAAGTCAGCAATTTCACTATTTATATATGTTTTAGAAACCGATTTCAAGCACTTAAGCATGTTTGATCGGGTATGAGTGATTTTGGAAATACATGGTTTTCTTAAGAACAAAGATGCCCCCTTGTGGAGTCTTTTAGCCTGCTAAATGTGGGTGAGAAAGTTTCGTGACATGCTTCTTATATAAAAATGACTATATGCAAAGATATACTGTATGTTCAGTTGTGTGCAAAAGTTTGGGTAAAATTTGCAAACATCTCTGACCTGTGTTCTCTCCATGCAGCTCATGAAGAAATCTGCACGGTCAATGATGTGATGTATCGCCAGGGTGACGAGTGGGACAAGCGCCACGACACTATGGGTCACATGATGCGTTGCAAGTGTGAGGGCAATGGCCGCGGCGAGTGGAGCTGCATTGCCTACTCTCAGCTTCGAGGTACAGCAAGCTGTTCTGTTCATTCACCTTCAGTGCATGTTAAATGCTGCCACTATAAAAAGAAGTACCAGTTCTAAAATCAGATGGGATGACCGCAAAATCGAATTGAAATCTGTATTGTTGCTCCAAGGAGGAATGATCTTCGCTATTAATGGTGCTTGGCAATCATAGCAAGCTACATTGCTTGATGAAAGGCTTGTTTACTGGTTCATGATGTGTCTAACAACACCTCTTAACCATTGTGAAATCACTGTAAGGCATGGCTTTTTGTCGTGCTCAGCTGTTTGACCACAACAATAATTGCATAATCAGCATAATCAGTTGTTATATGCAAGTGCAGCAATTTAAAAATGTATACAGTTTAATCTCCACATTTGCATGAATGCATTTTTGTAACCGTAGTAGCTAGATTGAACAAGACATGAAATTTTGTGCAATTCATGTATCTGAAATGTCAAAAGCTTTAGCTTTTGTATGAAGAGAAAGACAAAAGAAGGCAACAGAATGATGTATTTTAATAAGTCCCTGATAATCATAATTATAATAGTCACTTATACAATCTACGTTTTCCTCCCCCAGACCAGTGTATCGTAGAAGGAGTGACATATGAGGTGAACCAGAACTTCGACAAGCGCCACACCGAGGGCTACATGATGAACTGCACTTGCTTCGGCCAGGGCCGCGGACGCTGGAAATGTGACGCTGTTGGTAAGGCAGTGCATTTTTGCTTCATTTCCGTCCTCCTCTCTGGAGACGTGTGCACAGTAAACAAGTTCAAAAGCAACTTGACCTTCTTCTTCAATTGTTCTAGCAGTAAGGATTCAAATTTCCTGTAATTCTCTTCAATGGACTGAAAGAACGATAGCTTTCACTAGTATTTTACTCACTGAATCACTGCTATATTGGGTATTAGAGTGAGAGTGAGAGAAACGAAGACACAGCCTCCATGCCTTTGAAGGTACTTTGGCCAAAGGAATATCTTTTTGCTCTCCAAACCACTTAAACCTCTTCAGAGGGAAACCCGCCACTCTGAAGAGCAGATGTTTCCTACACAGTGTGATGGCTAGAGAGAGAGAGGACATTTTGCACTTCGCTAACACAAATATTTCTCTTGCCTCAGATCAGTGCCAGGAACCAGAGACCAAGGCGTTTTACCAGATTGGAGAATCATGGGACAAGGTCATCCAAGGCATCCGTTACCGATGCTATTGCTATGGAAATGGAATTGGAGAGCTTGCCTGCGAGCCTCTGCAGTCCTCAGGTATGTAGTTTTCTATGCAGCTATTTTTGAAAGTTCTGTAAGTTGGACTTTTGAAGAGCTCTACATTGGCACGTTGGTGATCCATATCAGGATATTTGGACTTTTGGAGGTTCCATGACTTGGACTTACGGAAACCTAAAAGTACGACTTTTGGAGGTCCGTAAGTTGGCACTTTTGGAAGTCCAGATCATGATATTTGGACTTTTGGAAGTCCCTGAGTTGGGATTTTTGGATGTCCATTGTTACTCAGCAACCTAATTCTGAGATGTGTATTAACATAATGAATAGAAGTTTATTAGACCCAATGGGAGCCTGTATTTTGGCCCAGTCCACTCCTATTAAATGACAAATGTCATGATATATTTCCTGAAGATCACAAATAATAAAGTTAGTATCCACCTTTTATGCCACATCCTTCCTTCACCGAGCGTAAGAAAACATTCTGAACTGTTTTTCTTGACTTTCACAGTGAGGGAGACACTGTTAGTGTCCTGAAATGTTGCAGAATCACTTTGCTTGGAGTTTGGACCTTAGTCAATGCAAGTACTGCAGTGTTGACACTATCAGTCACTGCCCTGCTCCTCTGCTTCCCTCTAATCATTAATCAGTGTTTATTCACCCCCAGTCCCCTGCACGGCTGCTCACAGATTTGTCCCCTTTCATTTACTTGTCAGCATCTTCTTTGATATTAAGCATGGCTTGTCTGATCCACTGTCAAATCCTTAGAGGGGGACGTTCGACACTTTGAAGGATGGCCCCTGAGCCTCAATCTTCTCCACACCCCTCTCCTTCTTTGTTGTTGCAGTTTTATGGCACTACATAAACTGGTTGCTGTTGCTTTTGTTCTTTTGGCAAAAGGCATGTTAATTACCCATCCACACTTCTTGACCACTGGTGAAAGTTGGTTAAGGTTGGCTATCTGAGAAGATTTACTGTGTTACAGTATGTAAAAAGCTTGAACACCACTGGTCAATGTACATGTTTTATTTTTTTATTTTTATTATTTCTTTTCATCAGCAAATTATAGTGCACAATTCCTTTTTATTTGCTTAAAAAGTTTCAAGTCCAACTTTAACATAAAAAAACTGTTAATTGACCACTGTTTAATGGTCTCTACAGAGGATATTAGTATTATTTTCATTTGGAAAACCAACACAACATGGAATTTGACCAGGGGGGCCCCACATTTTTGCACAGGACTGCACTTAATTTTCGCCTGATTAGTATTTTCAATTGGTTTCTTTCAAAGAGAAACAGATGGACACACTCTTTTATGTGCATTTTTTGCCCCATGTAATATTTAATGTTTTGAAATAGTGATTATACCTTATATCCGTTGCCACCTTAAATTCACTGCCACCTTGAATCCACTGCTACCTTTTAATGCAATGTCACTTTAAATTGTCAGCCACCTTAACTTTACTTATGTTAAAATCACTGCCACCTTACATTTACTTATACCTTAAATCCATGGCCACCTTAAAGTCCCTGCCACTCAAAGTCTTTTTGAAAGTATTTTGGATATTTTTGTAAAGCTATCCATAGTTTTTTTTTCGTTCATTTATGTTGATTCTTATTGTTTAGCCTATTTTGTTAATAACTGCTAAAAGGGTTCATGTGTTCGGGGCCTGTCAATAATATCTGTAACAGTATTTGATAACCTGTAAATGATTATCTGGCCTTTCTGAGGGAAAGGACATTGTGAGCGTGTGCTTTCAGGTTAAGCTGTGTTTGGGTGGACCTAAAATAACTCAATTTAAGACTTTTATGCTCTGAAACAGTACAGGGTGTTGTATGTTAGCCAGAGGCTTAAATTGGTCACAGATGTATCAGAGTCTGAGGAGGTGCATAATCTGTGCTGGACAGCCAGGGTGGGAAGGACACATCATCTTCAGTGCTCAGTCAATGTTAAGAATTCTTAGCATCTTTTACAATCTTTTTCTATGACCTGCAACATAAATATATGTTGCAAAAACATATACAATAGAAAATAGCATTGAAGGCCAATTATTATTTCAGTATTACATGAGCTCTGAGATTGAGCCATCAGGCCAGAAAAAGTGATGTAGCATAAGTCATATCAAACTGTTTTCTTATGAAAGTGAAGAAGCATCTGGCTCTGGACCGTAATCCCTGCTTTGCTGCTCACTCTTCTGGCAGTTTTATCCGGGCCACCTGTGTTCGATGTTGCACAAGCCTCAGTGAAAGCAGGAACACACATTAGCAGACAACGAATCCAGCTGTGGTTTGAATCCAGCAGTGGGTGCATTTTTTTATGCTAATCATATTTATAACTTCACCCAACAGTTCCAGTCCGCGTGATCATCACCGAGACTGGACACCAGCCCAACTCTCATCCCATCCAGTGGAATCCCCCGTCGACTGCCCATATCATCGAGTACATCCTCAAGTGGAGAGTGGTATGTGTACCCTGACACTTTCTTATTGCGGGGTTCCCCAGGGTTCTACATGTAGCCCATTTTAGTTTTCTCTTTTTTTTCAGTTTCAGAGCTCACTGTAATATTTATGTTAATAATATGAATAATAATAATATAATATTATTAGAAATACTGGGAGCTATTAGATGTGCATGGATGAGTTGCTAGGGTTAGTAAATCTTAGCACAAAGAACAAGAGTATGTTTGCTCTTAAGCTGCCTTATTATGGGGTTCTTCAGGGTTCTATATGTAGTTTTCTCTTTTTTACTGTTTGCAAATGCACAGGGACTCAATAGTATACAAGGTTATGAACATTACGAGCTATAACACATCTTTTTAGTATTGTAGACATGAATTTTAGTGCGGTAATATTTCTAATAATAATAATAATAATAATATTATTATTATTATTATTGTTATTATTATTAACAAATAATATTACTGAGAGCTCTTGCTCTATGCTTGGATATGCATGGATGTGCTGCTAAGGTTGTTTGAGTCTTAGCACTGGGAACAAGAGTTATGTGTTTGTTCTCACACTGTCTTATCATGGGGTTCCTCAGGGTTCTACATGTGGCCCACTGTAATTTTCTCTTTTTTTACTGTTTACAGGTGTACAATGACTGGATGGCATAGTTCAGTTTGTCAGTTTAACTGGCCATAATGTTCACATAATGTGTTATATGTACATGTATGCGTCATTAAGATCTTCAAATCTTGGTGCTAAGAACAAGCATTACTTAAAAAGGACAGCAAACATTCAGCTGATGTTTACGTAAAGGTACAAGTACAGGACAGGATGAAATTTCGCCATGCTCAAACAAGCTGTCCTTGAACTTGACACACACAGCTAGTTAAGAGACAGACGTCCATTTGATTTTTGTAGAATTTGCTTTAAGGAAATGGTTTTCACCCGAGTCTGTTTATTCATCTTAGCGGTCTGACTTTAATAAGAGGTGCTGTTTGTTAAGCAGTGTAGGAAATGTTTGTTTACACATACAGGCCTGAAAGCTCAGATCAGGGGCCAGTTCCTGGCTCCCGGGTTTGGTTGTGTTGGACATTGTAGAGCTTGCTGAAAAGAGTATGAATGAATCTCAAACAAATTGGAAAGAGGTTCAGAGTAAATATGTGAAATAGACCCAAATATCACCCAGATGGTGGAAAATGTGCAGTATCCTGATCGTCTCAGCAGGGATTGAGATCTGACAGTGCTGGAACACAGTCTGTTGATTTTGACTGGCCTTGCTGATTTTCTCTGAATGCTCTTTTTTTCTGTTCTAGAAAAACACACGTCAGCCGTGGAAACAGGTTGTCATTCCTGGCAGCGTTAATTACCACACCATTTCAGGACTCAAGCCTGGTCTGACCTACGAGGGCCAGCTCGTTAGCATCCTTCGCTCTGGTCGCAGAGAGGTCACCAGATTTGACTTCACCACCTCCCACGGCTCCTGTAAGTGGATTTCCACCTCTTCTCTTCTCTTCTCTTCTCTTCTCTTCTCTTCTCTTCTCTTCTCCATGTCTTTCCTCTCTTTCTGTCTTCTCTTCTTTTCTCTTCATTTTTCTTCTCTATTACCTCTTCAGCTTCACCTTCTCTTGTCTTTTCTCATCATCTGTCTTCTCTTCTCTTCCCTTCTCGTGTTCTTTTCTCTTCTAGAGCTTTTTCCTCTGTCTTCTTCTAGCAGCGTCCTCTAAATCTAAATATCTGCGATATGAATGGAATGAAGCACTTCTTCTTTCACTCCTCCGCCTCCTCTAGTGATTCCCACCGAAGGTGAGACCACGCAGCCTCCCCGCGTGGTGGACACCTCAGAGTCGGTCACTGAAATCACTTCCAGCAGCTTCGTCATCTCCTGGGTGTCCGCTTCCGACACCATTTCCGGTTTCAGAGTGGAGTATGAGCTCTACGAGGAGGGAGCCACACCCAAAGTGATCGGTGAGCCACGCTTGCACATAATATCAGCCTTTTGAACTCATACTGTATTACATGCCACTCACTGCTGTAAATACGAGTTAATAACAGCATACTGTGTCACTCAGAACTCCCACGCACGACCACGTCTGTCAACATCGACAACCTTCTGCCTGGACGCAGATACAACGTGCAAGTCTTTGAAGTTGAGCCAGGAAAAGAGGACAAAGTCATCCTGACCACCATGCAGACCACCGGTCAGTATTAGTCCATTTATTGGCGGTTACAGGGTCTAGTAAAAATATAAAAATAGCTAGCAGCCACCAGTTAGCGTAGTATCATTGGTATAACACTAACTGATGCATGTACAGCTTTATTCATTGCAATTCCATTTTGTCTGAGCTGTTTCTTTAGGGTTTCCTCCACTAGGGGCCACTATTTCCTTACAATAAACTTAAAGTTTATTGTCATTATACTAGCATATACAATCAATAGTGGCTATAGTACTTTAACCCCTTAACATCACAGGTTTATTACATGTTATTCAGTAACTACAGAGGCTTCCATCTCACCCCACGCTCCTATCACTTAGCCCTGCTCCTCTATGGGTAGGGTGTCCAGATGTTTGGGAATGGTTCGGCGAAGTGTTAGTTAGGCCCGTGACACAGTCCTATTCGGGCCATGAAATTTTTTAAATTATCCGTTTATATCAGCCCAATTCAGCATGAGCGGCACTACAATCCCCAGCATGCACTGCAACGTAATGCGCATCTAAGGGACAGCACCACAAAATGAAAATATGCCAGGTTTACGTTTACCGTACATTGGGGACATTTAAAGAGGTTTAACAGTGATCTGTTGTAACGTAGCCTATTGTTTAATATGAAGTATAAATATACTATTTTTGAATAGGTGAAGTATTCAGTGCCAATTATTTTTTGGCTTTGCAGTTGAGGCATATTTGGGGGAAGAACCAATGGCCAGTTTGGGTCAAGAAATATAAACACAGGGATTGGTTGAGATTTTTAATATGGCTCACAGTAATCTTCTATGAGCACCTTCTCAGCTCTAAAGAGTCAGCATAGTGTCGACTTCTCTCCTCTTCAAACTGATCAGAGCTGATTCTGTTTCAGTTGAACTGAATTCTCTTTCTGTTCACAGCTCCTGACGCTCCTACTGACCACAGGGTGACAGGCACTGATGAAACGTCTATTGTGATCTCATGGACCAAACCACAGGCTCCGATTACCGGTAGGAACAGAACTTCATTTGCAGAGTAAATGTAGTTTGTATTATAACCCCATTACAACTAAGATGGGACACTGTGCAAAAACTGAATAAAACAGAATGGAATGATGTGTAAATCGTTTATTTAACTGTAAATAGTACAAAACAAATGAAATATTGAAACTCAGAAATGTCATTGTTTTTTGAAAAGTATATACCCATGTTGAATTCGAACTTTTGCTTTGCTTCATCTACGATACATTATGTCATTAAAAGATTTAGAGAATATGGCCGAACACCAGTCTTGGCTGGTTGTGATCTTTGGGCACTCAGGCGGCACTGCATTAAAAACAGACATGATTCTGTAGTGGAAATCACTGTATGGGCTCAGAAACACTTCGGAAAACCACAGTCTGTGCAAACAGTTGATCACTGCACCCACAAATGCAAGTTAAAGTTCTAAAATACGAAGAAGAAACCAAATATGAACAGGATCCAGAAATGCTGCCACCTTCTCTGGGCCTGAGCTCATTTTAAATGGCCTGAGTGTAAGTGGAATACACTTCAGTATAAGAGAGTGTTATTAAAAGAAGAGGTGATGAAACACAGTGGCAAACAGGCCCCCGTCCCAACTTTTTTGGAATGTGTTGCTGGCATCAAATTCAAATTGGGTATATATTTTTAAAGGACAATAAAATTTAAATAATTTCCAATTAAATATAGGGTTTAAATGATTTACACATCATCGTATTCTGTTTATTTGCACATTTTGCAGAGCGTCCCAACTTTTTGGGGAAACGGGCCGGTAGAACATTCAGCGCCAGTCTTTATAAAGTGAACAGTGGAGAGTGAACAGTCTGTAAATGTCTCTGTGTTTGTGTGTAGGTTACCGGGTGGTCTACACCCCGTCCATGGAGGGCAGCAGCACTGAGCTCATTCTGCCCGATACGGTGACCTCTGTGACCCTGGCCGATCTCCATCCTGGATCGCAGTACAACGTCAGCATCTATGCCGTGAAGGACATCATGGAGAGCGAGCCTGTGGTCTTGCTGGTCAGCACTGCTGGAGAACCACAGCCTGGTGAGATATCAGCAGTCTGAATAAAGGGCGAATCACTGTTTTATTTTTTTCGAGAAATAAAATTCTAGAATGAAGTTGTACTTAAATTCAAATGTATCCAGATTTATCCACTTTTTTTAGAATAAAACTAAAATGATAAATAAAGCTATATTAAAATGAATAGCCAAAATGATACCGTATTTATTGTTTTTGGAATAAAATGAACATCAAAAATGAAATTCTGTAAAAAACTGATATACAAATTTCATTTTTGTACACTTAAATTTGGATCTAGAATTATGTTATGATAAATTCATAGTGAGGATTTTCCAGATATAATTTATAAAAATAAAATTAATATATAGATATTTATTAGAAGCTATGCTGAAGTTAATAGCCAGAATGATCCAGAATGTATGTTTAATTACATTATTATTCATTGAATGACGTTATACTAAAATAAGACTTATCCCAAAATTCTTTTTAAGAACAAACAATAAACATTTATAATCAAGTTATAAAATGAATTCATATGAATTAATTTTTAGGATAAAATTAATATTAAGCATATTTAGCATTCAAATTTTTTGAGTTACTGAGAATATTTATCTAGATCCAGAATGAAGTTGCAATAAGTTTAATATCCCGAATGTCATTTTAATTTATTTTATGTTATTTTAATTGTTATTTTATTTCAAATATATTTCATGATTGCCACATATTTGAAAAGATCAAATCTCGAGGCAGGTGAGCAGGAACTGCAGTCAAAAATGATAGAAAATAATATATCATTTATCAACTTCTAAAAATGTTAGAAATAATGTTTTTAATCATGATTATTGTAGATAAAATGAGCAAAAATATCACCATGAAAAATGACTGAGCTGAGCTGTACATGTACAGTACAGTGTCAGTTCTGATCAATTCTTTTTAATGTCACATTGTATTTTAAGGCGGCCCACTGAGTTCAGCTGTTGGTCTGTTTTTCTCAGAGCAGTTTTGGCGGCTGAGCTTCTCTGTCACATGTGGAGGCGAGAGCCAGTTCTCTGCCTCAGACTGGCAGCCGTATGATTTAGAGGGCAGCTTCGTCCAGCGCTGCCTTTTACAGACACACAGCTCTTTTCCTTAAAATCTGTCCAACTGGCTCCTCTCACCTCACACTCGTCTGTTTCTCTCCTCTTTTCTCTCTCGCTCTCTTTCTGCACACCATAACTGTGATATTGTTGATGTATATTGCACAATACTTTACAATATATTAATACACAGAAGCATTAATATGAGATCGTTAGTCTGTTCTGCACTGTTTTGAAATGATTACAATTAATTCCATTTCTGGAACGTTAAACTGCCTTCATTCTTCACACGACCACCTTCCTGCTGCATTTATATCCCTCTTCAGCTCAGCTTTCCAAACAAAAATCACTCAAAGTGTAGGAAACTAAGCCATAGCACCTTTTTGATCATATCATTTTTATATGCTTTATATATTTTTTTACATAAATTAATAATTTAAAAAAGATTTAAGTTAGTTTGCATACTTTACTTCGGCTGTATGTCAAACGATATTTAATTGGTGAGTTAAGATATTTGAGGAAAAATAGCTGAAAAGTTTCAAAATGTGTCTTAGGATTTGTAAAGAATTCTACAGAATTGTTTTTTTTTTTTTACTTGTTATGATATTGTTTAAATCTCACTGTTATTATGTTATGAATTACATTAACACTGTATGAATAAACTCCAGTTTGGTTGTTTGTTTTGTTGTCCGCAATGACAGAAACATGGCAGAAATGTCAAAGATTGAACCAAATAACACGTTTTGTTGAAAAATAAGTGAAAATGCGTTTTCAAAATATAAATATAAAAATGTGTGTGGAAAAAATGTTTTATAGAATATGAAATTTGCAGTAGTGCGTTTTCTAGTAGAACAACGAAATGTGATCTAATCTGACTGGGGTGCCAAGACTTATGCACAGGACCATGCGCGGCTGTATAACTGACCTAAGCCTTCCTCGTTCCGCAGAGGAGATCCCTGCACCGACCGAGCTGCAGTTCTACGAAGTGACCGACACTAAGATCACCATCACCTGGACCGGCCCCCCAAGCGAGGTGTCGGGCTACAGAGTGACCTTTGAGCCCGTGAGCCCTGATGACCGACCCCAGAGAACACTGCAGCTTCCCATCACGCACAATGCCTACGCCGAGATCACGCATCTGCAGCCCGGCACCCTGTACCGCTTCCACATCTACGCCATCCACAGAGGAGTGGAGAGCCAGCCGCTGGTGGGAGACCAGAGGACCAGTGAGTGGACGCACAACACGTACACATATGGCATTGGGTGATATTCCAGGTTCATATAGCAGCTGGAATTCCTCTTAAGGTGTTCGTTTTCCTTTAGCTTAGCCTGAAGACTAGCCAGCTTATTGTGCACTTGGGTCAGGTCCTGTCTACAGCCTGAGAGGTTCCACAGCTAATTCTGATAGCAAATATTTACCAGATATTACAAGCCATTCAAAGCAATATTGACCGCTGTTTATATATTATTCATTCCTCTTCTTACTTTCTCACCCGGTGAAGCACCTTCATCACTTTTATAAATAACTGGGTTCTATTCCCCGGACGGGTAACTGGAGTCCTTAGTGTTGAGTTTGCGCTCTGGTTTCCACCCACAGTCCAAAGACATGCAGCAGCGTGTCCAGGGTGTTTTCTGTCTTCCACCCATTGAGCGCTGGGATAGGCTACAGCAACCCCCCTACAGCAAGTCTCACAACTGGCTGAGGGAAGTCTCACATACCTGCGATGTAGTGTCGAACAGGCGACCAGTCCAGGCAGCCTCATATCACTTAAGCGGATGGTCCGGGATGCATCATAGCTGCGATGTAGCAACATTTGAATGGCCAGCCCAAAAAGGCTGGTGGAAAATGTTTCTCGCTGTTATTTCAGTGGATGTGATAACAAACTTATCAGCCAGCTGGGAAACATTAAAACAAACAATACAAAACAATTGGAAAAACCAATGAAAATTGACATAGTACTAAATTAGTACTAAACCGGAACACACACACAGCTGTATTTTAGATTTGTTTCAGTTGTTAAAATGGTGAAGGGACCCCCAAAAATAATATGCCTCTATTAATTTACCATATAGGTTTCCTTATATGGTCCAAAATGGTGACTGTATGAATATAAAACAAAACTGGCAACAGACTCTTTTTGACCATAGCGCCCACTAGTGGATACACATATACACCGACACATACAAATACTCAAATACACAAATCTGTATGTGCGTAAGTGGTGATAGAGTTATTGCGTTAATCGTTATGGATACATGATTAACGCCACAAGCGCAAACCATCCATAGTTCAATACTGAAGCCCAGCTGTTTATAGGTCTATGTCGCTGTTGTCAGAGGAAAACCTTGTATCTCCAAAAGGGTAACTTTACAGGAGAAGGAAAAAGCATGCTTTAGTTTTAATGAAAGTCAATGGAACCAGAATTTTTTTCCAAATCATTTTAGGTCATTTATTTTAGTCCATTCATCATGAAATTTACATATATTGTAAAGGGTAACATGTAATTTTAAATTATGCCAAAAACTGGAAAACGTCAAAAACGGAGATACGAGGTTTTCTTCCGACAACAGCGATATGTAGGTAGTCTTAGAATACAGAAAGCAACTTTCCCTCAAAAATAACAGACAGGAATTCTTTCTCTTTCTGTTGCTCCATTCATCTTAAATGCTGATCGATATGAAGGGCACCTGGGGTTACACTGTTTTCTCCTCATGACAACAAGATGCAAATAAAGTTGCGTGTAAAATAGAATAAGTGACATCGCGCTCTCATCTCACCCGTAACCTCTGTGCCTCCTCAGAACCCGATGCTCCGACTGACCTGCGCTTCAGTGACGTCACGGAGGACGGTGCCACGGTCATCTGGTCCGCTCCCCAAGCCCAGGTCACAGGCTACAGCCTCTTCATTACCACCGAGGGCTCCGCCCCCAAACATCTGAGGATTCCACCCCAAGAGTCTCAGTACACGCTCCACAACCTGAAGCCGGACAAGGACTACATCGTCATCCTGCACTCGGAGCAGGACACCACCCTCAGCGAGGGCGTCAGGGGCACCTTCACCACCTGTGAGTTACAGCTAGCTAATGCCAACAGTGCTAATGAAGGCTGATATCTAGCAGTGGTCAACCAGAAATGCTAACTTCATCCCTTACAGCTCCACCTTGTTGGTGTTCAGTTAAATACTGTAGTCCATCTGTTGATGCACAGCTTGTGTGGTCAGTTTCTGCTGCTCTAGGCTGGATATTTTTAGGTAGTGGAGATGCCTCGTGGTCACAAACTGACCAGAGATGCATGGGATAGGGGATAATCAGATAGTTTCAGTAATTGTACACCTACACTTTTGAAAATGATGGTTCTTCAAGGGTTCTTTAGTAGAGAACATGGCTCCATATAGAACTCTCAAAGAACGCTTTGCATGATTCTGAATTGCACATAACTTTCTTCAGATTGATGGATAAATTTAATGTGTTGTCAGTGGTTCTATATAGCACCAAATAGGGTTCTTCTACTGTGACGATATCAAGCTTGTAATAATAGAAGAACCCTTTTTGGTGCCCTTTTCAAAGAACCATCTGCAGCACATTCTCTGTCAATCTGAAGAGACTTTTCACGATGTAAATAACCATTTAATTATGCAAAGGGTTCTTTGGGTGGTTGTGGTTCTGTGTAGAACCTTTATCTTAACAAAAGATCCCTTAAATAACATTTCTAAGTGTGTATGTTGTGGAGCTGTATGGTAGGTGTTTTTAATAAAGTGGCCAGTAAGGGTCAACGAAAGCTACTGGTGGCAGTTTTGACAGTTTTGGCTGGTAAACGTGGCCTCATAGTCTTAATTATCTATATGAGCAAGTTTGAAGTTGGAGATGTCTTCAAGGCTTAAAGGCTTGAATTTGCTGCTTTAGACTTTCCTTCATGAAGGAGTTAAGTAGCTTAACGTCTTCTGTCTCTTCTCCTCCTCCCTCAGCTCCCTCAGTGGGCAGCGCTCCCCGCTTCTCCACAGACGTCACTGACACCTCCATCATCATCTCCTGGACTCCTGTTCCACGATTTAGCTACAAAGTAAACACTTCGCCTCTCCTATGAATGCTGGATCACTCACCCGCCTACGCCAGTCCGGATGTCATTCCTTGACATGTTTGTGTTTCTCTCAGTTGTCTGTCAGGCCTAGTCAGGGTGGCGAAGCGCTCAGAGACATGACCTCTGGCTCCGGAAGCATCTACATCTCCGGACTCACACCTGGAGTGGAGTACACCTACTCCGTCCAGCCCATCGTCAACGGCCGCAAGCAGGGCAGCCCCATCACACGCACCGTCGTCACACGTAAGCGTTTTCTCCATGTGTCAGCCTGTTTATTTATACTGTTTCCAACCTCTTTTACCCCTAAGAGTTTTTGTTACTGTCCCTTAAAGACAGATGTATGTGGAGGAGCTCCGTTCTGATAGGCTGGCCTTATTTAGAAAGCACATGAATGGGCGGAGCTAAACTGCTGTAGGCTAAATAGGTGTATGTATGTAAATATGCTTGTTTTCACAACATCACAGCAGCAGTGGATGCAAACCAAGGATGAATGATTATTATAATATATAATATTATTATTATAATATGATAATATAGTGAGTGCGTTTACATGCACTTAATAATCCAGTAACTGCAGAAAATCAGATTTTGTCAGAGAACTGATCAACTTGTGTATATGGACCTGAGTAATCAGATAATGGGGAAACTCGAGGTCCACATGAGTCAAGCAGTAATCAGAATTCTGCAACCAGCCAATAAAGTCACAGAAGAAGACGTGACGTAAACATTTTCTGAATGATCTGAATAGTAATTTCAGTTTGAGCTAGAATTTATAACAAGTTTAAATAAAATGGGACTTTTACTTTGCCCTTTTCCTCGAACTTGCAACCTTGTATACTCTCATCCCTGAAATTAGCTAGCTAGCTAACTGTCCCACTGGTTTGGGCTGTTGTGAGTGAGTAGCAAAAATGCCCATTAATTAAAATGTGAATTTGATTTTGGTAATTGTGGGATTGCTTTACGGGCTGGTGATGCACTTTTATTTTGAAATGCATCCAGCGTTTCCCGTTTAAAACTTGAGTCAGATGGACTGAGCTGTAACGGAGTCAGGTGGCCTGAGCTGTAACGGAGTCAGGTGGACTGAGCTGTAACGGAGTCAGGTGGACTGAGCTGTAACGGAGTCAGGTGGACTGAGCTATTACGGAGTCAGGTGGACTGAGCTGTAACGGAGTCAGATGGACTGAGCTGTAACGGAGTCAGGGGGACTGAGCTGTAACTGAGTCAGATGGACTGAGCTGTAACGGAGTCAGATGGACTGAGCTGTAACGGAGTCAGGGGGACTGAGCTGTAACTGAGTCAGATGGACTGAGCTGTAACGGAGTCAGGTGGACTGAGCTGTAACGGAGTCAGATGGACTGAGCTGTAACGGAGTCAGATGGACTGAGCTGTAACGGAGTCAGGGGGATTGAGCTGTAACTGAGTCAGATGGACTGAGCTGTAACGGAGTCAGATGGACTGAGCTGTAACAGAGTCAGATGGACTGAGCTGTAACGGAGTCAGGGGGACTGAGCTGTAACGGAGTCAGATGGACTGAGCTGTAACGGAGTCAGGTGGACTGAGCTGTAACGGAGTCAGGTGGACTGAGCTGTAACGGAGTCAGGTGGACTGAGCTGTAACGGAGTCAGGTGGACTGAGCTGTAGCGGAGTCAGATGGACTGAGCTGTAGCGGAGTCAGATGGACTGAGCTGTAACGGAGTCAGAGGGACTGAGCTGTAACTGAGTCAGATGGACTGAGCTGTAGCGGAGTCAGATGGACTGAACTATGTTGTTGGTTAATAATGAAGCCTTATCCAGTTTTGAGTCCACAGCTCTGAGCGTAACTGTGTATGAATAATAACCGTGTTCCTCACTGTTCTCCTGTTCTCCTGTTCTCCTGTTCTGCCTTCTTCTGACCGCAGATCTGTCTCCACCGACCGACTTGAACCTGATCTCGAGCCCAGACACCGGCGAGCTCAGAGTGAAGTGGCGCGGCACTCAAACACCTGGTAAATATTGACTCTCTGAGTCTGACTGCACCTCGACCGCCCGACCGTCTCCCCACTGTGACCAAAGTCTGACCACTGACAGTGACCTCACCTGGAGTCTCCGCTGTTACCTCCTCATGTTGCTCAAGATTCTCTTTCTTTATTTATTTCGTTCTCCCCTTTCTTCATTGTTTTCTCTCTCTGTCTATCTATCACTCTCTTTTCTGTTTCTCTCTCTCTCTCTCTCTCTCTCTCTCTCTCTCTCTCTCTCTCACTCTCTCTTTTCTGTCTCTCTCTTTCTCTCTCTCTCTCTCTCTCTCACTCTCTCTTTTCTGTTTCTCTCTCTCTCTCTCTCTCTCTCTCTCTCTCTCTCTCTCTCTCTCTCACTCTCTCTTTTCTGTCTCTCTCTTTCTCTCTCTCTCTCTCTCTCTCACTCTCTCTTTTCTGTCTCTCTCTCTCTCTCTCTCTCTCTCTCTCTCTTTCTCTCTAATATTTATCATCTCTCTCTCTCTCTCTCTCTCTCTCTCTCTCTCTTTTCTGTTTCTCTCTCTCTCTCTCTCTCTCTCTTTCTCTCTGTAATATTTATTGTCTCTCTCTCTCTTTCTCGCTAATATTTATCATCTCTCTCTCTCTCTCTCTCTCTCTCTCTCTTTCTCTCTGTAATATGTATTCTCTCTCTCTCTCTCTCTCTCTCTCTCTCTCTCTGTCTCTCTCTCTTTCTCTCTAATATTTATCATCTCTCTCTCTCTCTCTTTTCTGTTTCTCTCTCTCTCTCTCTCTTTCTCTCTGTAATATTTATTGTCTCTCTCTCTCTTTCTCTCTAATATTTATCATCTCTCTCTCTCTCTCTCTCTCTCTCTCTCTCTTTCTCTCTGTAATATGTATTCTCTCTCTCTCTCTCTCTCTCTCTCTCTGTCTCTCTCTCTTTCTCTCTGTAATATTTATTGTCTCTCTCTCTCTCTTTCTCTCTAATATTTATCATCTCTCTCTCTCTCTCTCTCTCTCTCTCTCTCTATCTCTCTCTAATATGTATTCTCTCTCTCTCTCTCTCTCTCTCTCTCTCTCTCTCTGTCTCTCTCTCTTTCTCTCTGTAATATTTATTGTCTCTCTCTTTCTCTCTAATATTTATCATCTCTCTCTCTCTCTTTTCTGTTTCTCTCTCTCTCTCTTTCTCTCTGTAATATTTATTGTCTCTCTCTCTCTCTCTGTCTCTCTCTCTTTCTCTCTGTAATATGTATTCTCTCTCTCTCTCTCTTTCTTTCTCTCTGTAATATGTATTCTCTCTCTCTCTCTCTCTCTCTCTCTGTAATATTTATTGTCTCTCTCTCTCTCTTTCTCTCTAATATTTATCGTCTCTCTCTCTCTGTCTCTTTCTCTCTCTCTTTCTTTCTCTGTAATATTTATCGTCTCTCTCTGTCTCTCTCTCTCTCTTTCTCTCTGTAATATGTATTCTCTCTCTGTCTCTCTCTCTTTCTCTCTGTCTCTCTCTCTTTCTCTCTGTAATATGTATTCTCTCTCTCTCTCTCTTTCTTTCTCTCTGTAATATGTATTCTCTCTCTCTCTCTCTCTCTCTCTCTCTCTCTCTCTCTCTCTCTCTCTCTCTCTCTCTCTTTCTCTCTGTAATATTTATTGTCTCTCTCTCTCTCTTTCTCTCTAATATTTATCGTCTCTCTCTCTCTGTCTCTTTCTCTCTCTCTCTTTCTCTCTCTCTCTCTCTCTCGCTCTCTCTCTCTCTCTTTCTCTCTGTAATATGTATTCTCTCTCTCTCTCTCTCTCTCTCTCTCTCTGTCTCTCTCTCTTTCTCTCTAATATTTATCATCTCTCTCTCTCTCTCTTTTCTGTTTCTCTCTCTCTCTCTCTCTTTCTCTCTGTAATATTTATTGTCTCTCTCTCTCTTTCTCTCTAATATTTATCATCTCTCTCTCTCTCTCTCTCTCTCTCTCTCTCTCTCTCTCTTTCTCTCTGTAATATGTATTCTCTCTCTCTCTCTCTCTCTCTCTCTCTCTCTCTCTGTCTCTCTCTCTTTCTCTCTGTAATATTTATTGTCTCTCTCTTTCTCTCTAATATTTATCATCTCTCTCTCTCTCTTTTCTGTTTCTCTCTCTCTCTCTTTCTCTCTGTAATATTTATTGTCTCTCTCTCTCTCTCTGTCTCTCTCTCTTTCTCTCTGTAATATGTATTCTCTCTCTCTCTCTCTTTCTTTCTCTCTGTAATATGTATTCTCTCTCTCTCTCTCTCTCTCTCTCTCTCTCTGTAATATTTATTGTCTCTCTCTCTCTCTTTCTCTCTAATATTTATCGTCTCTCTCTCTCTGTCTCTTTCTCTCTCTCTTTCTTTCTCTGTAATATTTATCGTCTCTCTCTGTCTCTCTCTCTCTCTTTCTCTCTGTAATATGTATTCTCTCTCTGTCTCTCTCTCTTTCTCTCTGTCTCTCTCTCTTTCTCTCTGTAATATGTATTCTCTCTCTCTCTCTCTTTCTTTCTCTCTGTAATATGTATTCTCTCTCTCTCTCTCTCTCTCTCTCTCTCTCTCTCTCTCTTTCTCTCTGTAATATTTATTGTCTCTCTCTCTCTCTTTCTCTCTAATATTTATCGTCTCTCTCTCTCTGTCTCTTTCTCTCTCTCTCTCTCTCTCTCTCTCTCTCTCTCTCGCTCTCTCTCTCTCTCTCTATTAGATATCACCGGTTACCGGGTGACCTGCGCTCCCACTAACGGTCAGCGGGGGAATTCTCTAGAGGAGTTTGTGAGAGGTGGTCAGACGTCCTGCACTCTGGAGAACCTGAGTCCAGGAGTGGAGTATAACGTCAGCGTTTACACGGTTAAAGACCACCGGGAGAGTGAGCCCATCTCTGCCACGATCACTCAGGGTAAGACCTGATCCTCGGTCACTCACTGTTACAGCACATTCTCCACTCTACATCCAAACCAGGACCAGGCTTGTGTCAGGGTCCAGTCCTCGCAGGCCTCAGCTCACTGCCTCATTAAACACACCTGATTCAGCTCATCAGCTAATTAGCAAGGCCTTTATGAACTGAACTCAGAGCGTTAGGTGAGGGTAAACCCTGATCTCCGCAGCGCCAAGGCCTGGAAGCTGCCAGGTCTGCACTGATATACTGTAAATGTTTGTGTTTCAGATAAAGTCATAAGCACTAGTGCCTGTCTCAGTGTTAATATCAGTCAGACTAATCTAAGTCCACTGGATTAGAATTAATATCAGTAATGATGAACTTTCATTTTTCATTAGCAGGTGTGTCTGACGTGATGTAATCTTCCTCCGGATCTGTTCAATATAGTGCAGTTTAAGGCTACATACATTATAAGGTACATATAGATCAGCAGGGGGTCACTATATAATAAATGCATAAAATGACTCTAATATATGAATGTCAGTGTTTCAGGTACATGTCCAAGCACACACACACACACACACACACACACACACACACACACACACACACACACACACAAATATATATATATATATATATATATATATATATATATATATATATATATATATATAATTTTTATTATTATTATTTTTAATAGATTTACACATCTTTTACAGAGAACAAACATAAAAATATGACATTTTTCTGGCAATTGTAGTGCACATTTTCTATTTATGTGTGTTTAGCATATTTATTATGTGTCTATTTATATTGTAGATATATTATACTGAGGTACAAATGTTATTATACTGAGATAAAAATATATGCATTATGTACATATATAATAATATGTGTAAAGTGTCCTAACTTTTGCACAGGCCACATTTTAAATCTTATATTTAGCAAGTAAACAGTAATAGTGTATTAAAATATGTAGAAGCGTGCTCTCTGTACAGGATGTTAACCTGTTTGAAATTATTAGAAAATCGACATGGTATGGGTGCGCAAACTTTTGCACACAGGTGTGTGTGTGTGCGTGCATTGGAGGCAATGTGTGTTAGCATTTCCTCCTGTATTCTGGAGCCATATCAAACACCAGTCCCCCTCTCCAAACCAAACTCACAGTTTGGATCTTCTCCAGCTCCCATAAAACAGCGCAGTGGAGGTACCAACACTCTGAGACCTCTTAAGTTCCTGCGTTTCGGAAATGGAGCTCTGCTCAGCCAGGAAACTATTCCTCACTGCCATAAATGCTTCAAACAAACCTGGAAACTAGAATAACTTCACTAACCCCTGAGGGGAAAAATGAGAAAAGTGGCATTTCCACAACGTACACAAGCCTTTCTGCGAATGGAGCCGATTAGAGTAAATATGTTTACTGTTAAGTTCAATTCCTCGAGTTTTGCACTGCAGCTACGAGGCTATGAGGCAGTGACAATACTAGTGTTCCCCAAAATGTCCACATTTATTTTTTTTAATAGTTGAGGGAAGTCAGGAGGTTTCATAGTGGAGGTTGCCCCTTCAGATGAGCTTACAGGCTAACACTAGAGCTAACTTGTACAACATTAGTCGGGCTGTTTTCTACACAAATGGCTATATTATCTCCTCAGTGGATGATGTTCCAACATCTTCTCAGAGAAAGTTCTTTTCACTGTTTCTGGGCCTAGCTAACTTCAGCTACAGTGGTTAGCCAGTTAGCATTAAACCCATGCTATTGCTGCCTTCTCAGTTGGCGCATCCTTGAAAACCTGTACATATTAAGGCTCAAATGGTTCATAAAAGCATAGTGTAATATATCATACATATTTAGTCACAAATATGAGCAAACCGCTCATAATAACCGCTAATGCTGGTGGTTGGTTAGTGTAGTGGGTAACACCTCTGCCTTCTACACTGTAGACTGGGGTTCAATCCCCACCTGGGCAATCACCCTACACTATACCAATAAGGGTCCTTGGGCAAGACTCCTAACACCACCTTGGCCTCCCTGTATAAAATGACCAAATTGTAAGTCGCTCTGGATAAGAGCATCAGCCAAATGCCGTAAATGTAATGCTGACCTGCTGTAGGACCAGCAAAACCAAACAAGCAAACTTCAGGCACCTTGGCAAGTTGACTACATTTGATGGGATGGTTGGGAACTGTGTGAATTTTATTTTTTTATTGACAATTTGTGGCCTGTCGAGCCTCGCGAACATCCAGTGGCCACCAGTCATCTCTGCTGTATCAGTCATCTCTAATTCTGGCTGCCTCCACTCACTTTTCCATTGCCTGTTCTGAATTGTTTCTGAATGTTATGTGAAATTGCTTGATTGTTTTCAAAAGAGCACTAAAGGTAAAGTTTATAAGCAGGCAATATTGACATAATGCTTGCGTGAAGTATGCATTATACGCCTTTGGTGTTCTTTTGATTTGTTTTTCTTTTTCAAAAAAATAATCATAGATCAAGTCCTCCTCCACATGTATCTGGATATTTTCAGTTTTCCAAAAAAATCATCGTTCTCACTAGAACCTTTTTTTTTTTTTTTTAAATATCTACATTCACACAAGGATACAAACTTGAAGATACTTGGAGGACCATGCCTTCCTAGTAGTCAACCTCATAGAATGACCTCAAGAACAACATTATGAACCTACTGTCCAAAATCTAGAAGATTTTCTAACAACGTGACAGCAAGTGCAGTAGATTTTGACCTACATGCTCTCAGATCTCCACAAGATATTCAAAATCTGGTTCCTGCCAGAAAACAAAAGCTTGAAATTTGTGGCTTTTCTCCCCATTTGAGTTATAGATTTAGAATTTTGAACATGTCTTTGGTTCATGATCAAGCCATATATCTTCAGTATCACTGAGATACTTTAATTTAATTACATTTTCATATAATAAACATGAAAACAACACGGTCGTATTGTCATATTGTGGACAGAGATCTGCTGTAAATACAGTTAACTGTCTGTAATTTTGTAAAATATCCCGATACACGTGGACGGGGCCTTAGAAACATAAACATGCATGGCTGTTCTAGATGTTCTGTTTCACGTAATTGATGCCCATAATCATTCATATCCTGCATATGCCGCCTGATGGTTATAAGCTGGATAATGTGCTGTTTGTTGTTGAATCTTTACATCATTGACACTTTAGTGCATGTTTCATGCTAGTTCGCTTTTCTTGTGATCGTCAGAAATCTCATTGCTAATTGCTTATGATCATTGCTTGTTTGTCTTGTGTTTCTTCTTCGTTTCCTCTTTTATAATCGTGCTGGCGTTTATAAAACGTTTCCGCTCCAGACGTGCCGAAGGTGCGACACCTCGGCCGCGTCGATGTGACCGACACCACCATCGGGATTAGCTGGACTCCGCTAAATCACACGGCCATTACGGGCTACCGCATTACGGTGGTGGCAGCCGGCGAGAGTTTACCTCTTCTGGAGGACTCAGTGAACTCCTCCACCAGATATTATACGGTGCGAGGCCTGGAGCCGGGCATCGATTACCACATCAGCGTCACAGCCGTTACCGAGGAAACCGAGGGCCGGCCCGCGACCATCACCCAGCAGACCCAACCTGGTGAATCATCCTCAATGTGTTCATAGGTGGAGGGTGAAGCTTATTAAAGCTTATTAAGCTTTATTATAAGCTTAACAGAGCAATACATGTATTGCTGTTATTGCTCATTAAAGCAATATGATGTATTCTGTCATTGCGTTTTGTCAATGTTTTATAACAGCTCAGTGACGGTGATTTCAGCATGTTTAAATCACTGAAATCTGATCTTTTGCTTTGATAAAATAGTGACAGAATGCAATATGATGAAATACATTCCATTTCCAATTTCATATTTATGAACAATATTCACAAGAACTCTCCTGCCTAGCAATGAAGTTCGTATACAGTTGGCTGCGGGGGCCAACCAAGATAACAAACAGTGATTAGTCCTTTGTTTTGGCCTATTATTAGAGTATAGCGTTGACAACAGGTTAGAAACATTGAAAATGAAAACAAAGAGCCAGATTTTGCTTGGCGTGCTATATTTCACCATTTGTTGTGGTTATATCTTGCTGGAAAATGCAATATTATTAGGAAAAATTAGCTAAATATATTGACAATAAGCTGTTTTAAAGTAGATAATTGCTGTGTTGGAACTGAGAACTGATACAGAACTATAATTTTAAACCTCTATTTTAAAAAGCTTGCAAAAAATACTAAACATAAGTAAAAGAACTAACAAGTTCTAAAAGTTGCTAAAAGTACTGTTACTGTTGACATGATGGATTATTATAAGCCTTTATTGATGACCCATAACTGACAATAGACTGGCGTTTCCTAGACTCTTACATAATATCTAAGGAACATTAGTCTAAAAGTAGCCGTTGTGGTTTCTCACAGACTTCTGTTGTTCTAAAATGTGTCCCATATAACAAACAACAACAGTTTCTTTTTTATGTAAATAATGTGAATGTGGCTCTGGACCTCACTCATACATGTTTAGCAGCCTGTAGTTTATTACCATTCAGTGAACCCACACCAGCAGGAGTGTGACATGTTTATGTGTTTACAGTTACATTCAAGCAAGTAAAAATGCTGTAAGTATTGAATTACTTGAAATGTGAATTCCATTGTTTTGTTTCACATTATTAAATCTAATTCAGTAGATAACTACCAAAAGTCCTGTAGAAGTACTGTAGAAGCTCTGAAATGAGCAAATATGGCCAAAACAGCTGTTTATTTAAGCAGTACAACATGGATAGCACCATGGCGGTGTAGATGATCACAACCATTGTTTCTTTTCAGTCTGTTGGATCATGTGGATGGAGTTTTTGGGGTGTTATAGTTCCACACACTGGCCATTAAGCTCATTGTAGCTAATTTCCAATAATTCTTATTTCACCCAAACCACTGCCACCTCTACTACCACAGCTCCAGCCTCTAACTGTTCACCAGCCCGGTGGAGCAAAGGCAGGGGTTTCTAGTAAAGTTGCCACTGAGTGTATGTGGTTGTGGAAGTGTTGACAATTTTGAACATAGTTATTTCATTTTGGAGAACTTGCTACTGTATGTCGCACCCAGAATCACCCTGGAAACAGAACTTCTTCACACTGGTGCCTTTATCTTGAACCCAACGTCCTTCTTCTTCTCCTTCATAGCCATCCCGTCTCCTACCAACCTGAACTTCGGCGAGGTGGGGCCTGACTCCATGCGGGTGTCATGGACGCGCCCCTCCGTCCAGCCATCTGAGATCAGCCGCTTCGTGATCCGCTACCACCCCTCCAACAATGACGATGACATTCATGAGGTCAATGTGGGTGGAGCCACCAACACCTTCCTCCTGTCAAGTGAGGACATTCTCCTCTTTATGTTCTTCCAGCTCTTCGGGGTCTTCCCTGATTCCCAGTTGGAATATGATGTTGACGTGCCAAGTCCAGTTCTGTTGGCTGATCTGTTTGAGATGTTTTAGTGTTTTTTTAGTAGATGTCAGTGTTACTTACTATTAAATTAGATTTTTTTTTTTTTTTTTTGAGCCTTTTTTATATGTTTACTGTGCGGAGTAACACTTTTATTCTCTCTTCTTCCATCTTTCTCACTGAATGTAGACCTGCTGCCAGTTACCGAGTACCTGGTGAGTGTGGTGTCTGTGTATGATGAGAGAGAGAGTGCACCGGTCTCTGGTAGACAGAAAACAAGTAAGTGTGTTTGTTTTTCAGTACAAATACAGTCCTAGTCAAAAGTTTGGACACACCAGTTATTTTCCACATTTTAAAATAATAATGAAGACATTAAAATATGAAATAACACTGACCCATGTTCATCCAAGCTGTGTAAAAAAGAGTGCTGATTTGACCACCAGATAAGCGTTTCATTCTTAAACTTTCAATTTGAGTGTAAATGATGAATTGGCTTTGGTGCATGAAATCAAGCGCCAGCCTGGGCGTGCCTCATTTACACATCATTTACATGGGGCACACCCAAATTAGTGCAGATGCTTCGATTGAGAGCAATAAACCAACGGTATTCAGTGGATTCTGAGCCAAAAGCTGTGAGTGCATTGCTCCCCCTACTGACCAAACTCTATAGCGTTAAGGTTTAATGAGTTTGATCATACAGATAAACCAAAGATGAACTGATGAATAACTTTGTGTACGTAATTTGCACGCATGAAATTTACATACACTCCTTTTACGATCAAATTTGACCTTACACGTCTTTTATAAGTGGAATAAACATCCCTTTAACAGCTTTAATTTAATATTTTATTAAACATATTTTGTCAAAACTGATATAACCTATTCACAAGGTTTGTGTTTTAAATGTGCTATTCAGTGCATGTGCATGTGTTATGAAGTCCCATTGCCATTTATTACAGCACAGCTAATTGGTCCAAACACATTTACAAAGATGCATATTCTATTAATTAACGAGACATTCTGTAATTATGATCAGCATTTTTCAGCTCTAAAATATATTTTCCTTATTCGTAATAATAGTTTTGGAAATACATGCACCAGCTTTTAATAAAATTTGTCTTAGTAACAAGATTTTAAGCTTTAAGCCTTTACAGTAAAACTGCTTTAAGATTATGCAAAAGTGTATGTTCAGTCTATATATAGGTAATGTATAAATTCCCTACATTATCTCTCTGCAGCTCTGGACTCCCCCACCGGTCTGGACTTCTCTGATGTTTTAACCAGCTCCTTCACCGTCCACTGGATTGCTCCAAGAGCTGTCATCACAGGCTACCGGCTGCGCTACCAACCCACCACTGGGGGGCGCTATAAGGACGAGCGTCTGCCCCCGACAAGAACACAGTACACCTTAACCAACCTGGCCCCTGAGACCGAATACATCATACACATCTTTGCCCTCAGCGGCATCCAGGAGAGCCTCCCACTGACCGGCACACAGGCCACCAGTAAGACAGTGGAACGAATCAAATTTTACCCCCAGTGTTTTTGGTCAGCCAAGACATTTTTGGTGTATAGTTTTCTCTTTAATTTTTGCCTAAGTGAAATTTAACGGGACTTATTTTTGTCCATCTGTAGTCTCGGACGCTCCCACCGACCTGGAGGTGACCTCATCCACCCCGAACAGCATCACCATCTCCTGGGAGGCTCCTGCCGTTCCAGTGCGCTACTACAAGATCACACATGGAGAAACGGGTCTGTAGCCTTCGTCAGTTTTACACTGGACCTATAAAAATGGACAAAAGTGGCTTCATCTTAACAGATAACAGTACAGTGTCAGAAACCACAAACAGGCCGGCGATGCTTTAGTACAAGTCTACTTTTATAAGCAGTCTGTGATTGGTGTATGGAATTTATTCATAGTTATTAATTAGGTCATCAACAGCTGAATAAACACATTAATAAAAGGCTAGTGAACTGTTACTTGTGATGAATATAAGTATCTGATGAAGCTGACAGGTATAAACTGATGTGTAACTATATAAATGAATGTGGATTAACCGTTGCCCTTTTTATTTGGATGCTATAATTGCTTATTGATGATTTTTAATGTGTCTATGACCCAGTTAATAACCATTGATAAGCTAATGCTAAACCAGTCATAAACCATTATAAAGGTAGTTTTATATATATATATATATATATATATATATATATATATATATATATATAATATAGTAATATTGCGTGACAACTCGATTAGCATACAAGCTTCCGTTACTTGTTGATGGAACTGACTGCATTTGAGGTGAGAACAAAGTTGTTAGGATGATTTTATATGAAGTTGCTTTAACAAATGTCCATTTAATTCAGCCATTCGTAGTTTGTAGTTTGAAGTCGGCCCCTGACGGCTGTTCTGAATACGATGTGTGCTGCAGGAGAGAGCGGCCCCCCCAAAGAGTTCAGAGTGCCTGGTACCGAGTCGACAGCCACCATCCCCGGCCTGCGTCCAGGAACTGAATACACCATCACCGTGTACGCCGTCACGGGCAGAGGAGATAGCCCCGCCTCCAGCACGCCCACCATCATCACACACAGGACCGGCACCGACAGTGAGCACACTGACCCATCCTACTGTGCTGTAATCACTGTGGGGTGAAGTCATTTTTACATGTGAAGTGCCTCCCAGATATGAGTGTAACTCACTCGCATTTAGCAACCTGAAGATTCTCCACAAGGGGGTGCTGTTGTCACCTTTCAGTATGTTTTAGTGCTTTAGACACTGTCTGTTTGTTTAATGGTTTTGGGGAGTTTTTGAACATTGCTGTTAATCTAATAAGAGATTTATTATTGTAGCTGTTCCACAATTTTACATAACGATCTAGAAGAGCTTTGTGTTTATTATTTTCTCCACTTTGAGGCGCGTTTGGAGTGAAGGAATGAGTACTTTTATGCACTGATCCTTTCAAAAAGAGAAAAGATGCTTGCTTTGTGTAACAGAGATAAAGTGAATGCAGCTCAGGTCACTCAAGGCACGTCATTTCATCTATAATGCCTAAGGAAACTGGACTCCATGACAGTGGGATAGATCTTTATTCACTTTTAACATTTGAAGTGCTTCACATTCCTTCTAATCTGCTCCTTCCGTTTCCTTTTTTCTTTTTCTCTTCGCTAGGCGTCCCTTCGCCCTCAGATCTGGACGTGACTGACATCCAGGACAACACCCTCATGGTGCGCTGGACCCCCGCCAGAGGCCCCATCACTGGCTACAGAGTCACAGGCACCCCCAAAGACGGAGTGGGACCCACCTTCTCCAAGGTGGTGGGCCCTGGTGAGTCCCTATACATATTCATAACTGTCCGCCAAACAGTAATATCCATCCGTGGTCCTGTGGACAGAAAACTGACCGCAGATGAGGGGCAGAGGTGATAACAAAGCCTAAAACACTGAAAAGGATATCTCCAAACATATATCCACGTTTGACAAATTGTATTATTTTTTGGTAGAAAAAAAAAATATTAAAAAGCATTTGTTTTTTAAAAGTTGTGCAGCAATTTTATGAATTATTATCAGACGTAGACTTCATGTTCACAGAATATCTCTGAACAACTGCGTATAGATTTTGTATATACTTTGCAGTCACCTTGTATTGTTCCAAAGGCATATGCCTTGTTTCTAAGATAAACATCAATAATCCTGTCCAAAGATTTGGACATGAAAGGAAGATAACACTTCCTAATTAGTCCTTCTACTAATCGCACTTAAAGATGCCGGTTTCCTGCTATTTTCATGGCACAATATCTATTCATTGACTAAGATTAGCATATTAGAATGAAATACATTAATTATAAGGTGTGCCGAAACTTTTTCACAGGCCATTCTGTGCTAGATTCTTTCCTCCAATATGTCAAATTCAGTGAATCAACAGTAATTGTGCGTTAAAATGTGCAAAAAAATGAACAGAAGGTTCATTTGACCAGCGGCGCCCAAACTTTTGCACGCGATGGAAATATATGATGTAAATAGCGAAGTTGATGCCTGTGTAGAAGTTCATTACTGAAACAAACAACACTGAATTTTAAAAATGGGCGTCTCCTTGACTGTTGATAAGTGGAAGACGTGTGTTCGTTAGTGCGCTTGAACCAATCAGCATCTAAATAGCTCTCTTTGATAGATGGTCTGTTTCTGATTGGAGGAACTCTGTGTGCTTTTATATCGTTTTGATCGTGACTGTTATTCTAAAATGTGGAAAATAAATGAACAGTCTTCAAACGGTATGAATATATAAGTTTTTTATATATATATATATATATATATATATATATATGCATTATATATTATATGTAAGTGATAGATATGTCATTAAATGTATAAGTAGTAATAGTGTAAAAGTACCTATATATATATATATATATATAAGTAAATAAGTATATAATAGTTATATATATATATATATATATATATATATATATATATATATATATATATATATATATGATATAGTAGTTATAGATATAGAAGTAGTTAAATATATAAGCAGTTTTTAATGTAAATAAGTGTGTTACTAATGTTGTTTTGCTTCTGATCTCAGATCAGACGGAGATGCAGGTGACCGGCTTGAAGCCCACAGTGGAATACGTGCTGAGTGTTTATGCTATCGGCCCTGATGGAGACAGCACCCCGGTCGTGGAGAGAGCTACTACAGCTGAGAGTACGCAGTATTTATATTAAATGCTATAGTTACATGCAGTCTTACGCAACATACTTTGTTAGTTTTCGAAATAAGGAAGGTTTTTTTTTTGTTTGAATGAGTCTAAATTTATTCACGGAGCTTGACATATTAAAAAAAATACCATAAAATAGAACATGTTCTTATCAAAGTCCTGTTCTTTCTGACATGTTTAAATTCAGCAAATAACTACATTTTGTGGAATAAAACTTTTGTGGAAATTTGACACAAACTTTGGAAGCATTAATGTCAAACGTGGACAAAAAATGAAGTATCAAAAGGGAATTCCACCCAAAATTTTGAAACAATTCAGTGTGGGAGGTGTAAACAGAGAGATTCAGAGGGCTTGGTGTGAAATGGTTCAGATGTCTTTATGGTGGTGGTGATGGGAACCAGTGGTCACCATGACTACAACACAGATATAGACACTTTATTTGCCATCCAGAACCACCAGAGAACCTACATGAGTCTTCTGAGCTTTATATGGAAGGTTGATGATGGAAAAATAGTGGAAAATCTGCAAATATAACGCTGGACGTCTGGTTCCTATCACCACCACTATCTCAGTGCGTTTCTCTAGAAGAGAGAACTTCACACCAAACCACTCTGAATGACTCTGTTTACATCTCCACCATTTAATTAGGCAGACATAAAAAGACGAACTTTCCCTTTAAGTGGTAAAATATCGCTTTAAAGCGTTCCTGAATCACAGTCTCCTCTTTGCTTTTCCACAGCGTCCCCAAGACCTGACCGTCCCAAAGACCTGACCTTCTCCGACGTGGACACCACCTCCCTTAGGGTGACGTGGGACGTCCCGCATGGTCCGGTGACCTCCTACCGCGTTCTGTACTCCAGCCCAGAGGAGGGAGAGCGGGAGTGGCGTCCAGCGCCTCGCGGGCATGACGACAACGTGCTTCTCCGAGGTCTGCGTCCAGGAACCGAGTACACGGTCAGAGTGATCGCCATGAGCGGCAGCAGCCCCAGCACCACACTGCAGGGCACTCAGGCCACAGGTGAGAAGAGCGGGTCCACACTCCGTGCACTGGTACACCTGGAGGACACGTTTACAGTTATTACTGATATTATGCTGCACTACTAACATGTAGTTTAAATGCAGCACTTAAAATAAGGACTTTGCTGTAAAACGATAAAAGATAAAAATAAATGATGGTGCCTAAAATGCGATAAAATGTAAAGTGATAAAATGCTGACAATAATAACAAAAATCAACCAATATTTTTGATATAGATATAGAGATATTAAGATTGATTTAATAATATGACAAGTATGACTATATGAATAGTTTGCGTAATATAGAAGTGTGTATATTGCTGTCAGAACAAATGCTTGCATGCCCATTTTTGCTGTTTATTTCATTTTTTTAAAATAAAAGTGAGCAGCTTGTTGGGTTTAAATTACTTATATATATCGCTGTTGTCTGAGGAACAACAAGGTACAAGAACCTTGTATCTCCAAACTGGTAACTTTACAGGAGAAGGAAAAACCATACTTTACTTTTACTGTAAGTCAATGGAGCCAGACTTTTTTCCAGGTCATTTTGGGTAATTTCTTTTGGTCCATTCTTTGTGAAATTTACACACAATAGCATTTTCAAAATATGTCAAAAACTGAAAGCAGCTATAAAGATATATATTGATACATATGTATATATACAGATGTTTGGCCTGTCCAAAAGTTATAGCACATTTTATATTGTGTATTTTATATTTTATCAATATGTTAAAATCAGTAAGTAACTATGAATTATGCAAGAAAATCTGCAGAAATTTAAATGAGTTCTCATTTAAATGATGAAAAAAGCCGCTAGAGAATAAATAACTAACAATTTCACTGCAGAAACGGTGTCTGGTCAAGTTCAATTATCTTAAATATAGTCAGTAAATCTAATATTTCTCCTGTTGAGATTGTTCTAAGTTTAATTTGATGTAATTTAACTTATTTCTAGACATTTTTTACTGGTTTTAGGTCATTTTATTAAGTAAAATTCTCACTAAACTGACAGATAATTGAGCTTGAAACCAGAAAATTTCAATCAGAGACTTTTGATGATGCTTATGTACAGCCTTATCTGTAAACATGCATTTGAAGTCATTGTCGTGCCTTTTGAATGGAGAGAAGTGAATGAATGTGTTTAATGAGCATTTCGTATAAAGATGATAAAGACGATGGTTCATTCCTGGATCCTGCAATTGATAGAATAACAGAACAAATAACACTAAACCATCATTACAGCCTGGAATTAGACCTGTTTGTGTCATCACTGTCCACTCTGTCCTCTTTAGCTGTTCCCTCCCCCACTGACATCCAGTTCGGCGATGTGGGCCCTTCCTCCTTCATCGTACTGTGGCGAGCCCCCAGCGCCCGGCTTAGTGGCTACCGCGTGCGGGTCACCCCCAAGAACAACATCGCTCCAGCTAAAGAGATGAACGTGGCTCCTGACTCCACACAAGTGACCGTGCCTGGACTTCTGGTAAGTCTTTTTCAGCCGATCACACGGCTTCTTCATGAGCTCCTACCACTTTAGAGTTGGAATTACAGACGGTAGTCCATCCATTGATGCACAGTTTATCAACCCTTCATTCAGCATTGGTCAGTTTCAGACCACAGGACTCCTGTTGTCCAGATGTTGTTTGGGTGGGGGATCATTTAAGTGTATCAGACCCAGTTAACTAGGCTAAGAGTGGACCAACAACCAAAAATATCCAGACAAGAGCAGCTCTGGGGTCAGAAACCCCAGATGACCACTCATGAAGGACTAGACAAAACATTACATAAGAACAAATAATAAAAGTCTAAGAATCTTAGGATGGCTTTACACAGTGAAACTTTACAGCAACTGGTTGCATGTTTTGAGCTGCATGCAACTTTACATTTAGCCTTTATGTAACTCAAGTGAAATTTAGTTGCATGTAAGTTTCAAGCAGGTAAAGTTGCATGTGAGTTTCACCATGTAAAGCCAGCCCTAGATTGCATTTAAGAAGCTCATCAAACTTTGTTTAAATGTCTGTAGGTGGCCACTTTGTACGAGGTACATGTGTACGCCCTGAAGGATTCTTACAGCAGCCGGCCCTTGATCGGAGAAGTGACAACTGCTGAAGGTGAGGCTTAGTTGCATCTGCTGGCATTCTGTATATTCTGAGCTGAGAGAACTGAAAAAATGAAGATGTTTTGGAGACGCTAATGACTTTCACACTAACATGGAAGCCTTTTCTGATTGGCTCTGCAGATGTCAGCCCACCCCGGCGTGTCCGTATCTCAGATGTGAAGGACTCGAGCATCACCCTCACCTGGCGCACCAAGATTGAACCAATGACAGGCTTCCTCGTCGAGGCCACGCCCAGCACTGGTAGTTACCCACCTATCAGGAAGATCATCCCGGCTGAAGCACGCAGCGTCACCATCACAGGTAAGACACTGCTTGTTTTAGAACTGGTCTCTGGCTAATAGTGAATGGAAGAAATGAAACCTGAATTGTTTTAGCAGGTTTAACAAAGACAACATGCCATTTTGAGCTGAACTGACAATATAATGAAGAATTTCTATAAACAGTATTTTCTATAAACATGTATTTCTGTGTTTTAGGTCTCCAGCCTGGCGTCTTGTACACAATCAACATCTACACCCTAAATGGAGACAGCCGCAGCGCCCCTTTCACCCTGACCGTCACCACAGGTACCCTGTCAAACATGCTTCAGCTTCAACTGATTATCAGGTTTTGTCCACCAAAAGATGTGTGATAAATGACAATTAAGGTGGAGAGGTGTATCTCTGGTTCTACCAGTGAGAAAATTTTTAAATTATGGTAGAAGCATATTTTTATTGGCAAGTTTACATGTTACATTTTTATATATATAATATATATAGAATAGAGTGAGAGAGAGAGAGAGAGAGAGAGAGAGAGAGAGAGAGAGAGAGAGAGAGAGAGAGAGAGAGAGAGCACAAGGTTTACTCATTAAAATATAAGTAAATAATAAAAAACTACAAAAAAATACAGTAGAATATGGCAAAGACAAATCAAGTTGAAGTGCAAATGGGCTTACAACAAGCACAGATTAAAAAAAAAAAAAAGAATTAAAGAGAGCAAAGGAAAGCACATACCTAAGAAATTATGAAGGGCCCAGAATTGAGCCCTGTGGAACACCGCAAGATAATGTGTGATACTTGAACTCCTCAACAGATGCATTTATCCCAAACCAGACTAATCAATCACTGCACCAGAGAGGCCAAGCTAGAATGTTAATTTCTTTAAACCCTGTTTAAGAGCTTGTAAACACGGCATTCGGAAGAACCGAAGCAGAGTGCTTATTGACTCACATTTTTATGTGTCCATTCAGCTCGGCCCGCCGTCCAGTCACCTACAAACCTGCAGTTCACCTCTCTGACCCCCACCTCCATCTCCTTCAACTGGCAACCTCCCACCACCCACATCACTGGATATTACATCACCTATGAGGAGGCTGGCAGCACCCCACGTGAACTCCTACCACGTCCACATGCTGGAGTGAACTACGCCACCATCACGGGTACGACCATATACACTCATCCACTTTGTTAGCTATGCCTACCCTGTGCATCCAAACAGTGGTCACTTTGAGCTCCTCCTGCCTTATAGGGCCATTATACAGATATACAGTTAAAGACTGTAATCCAACTGTATTTACACAATTAAATGTTGTCCTTTCAGGGCTGAAACCAGCCACTGAATACATCATTAAGATCGTTGCTCTCCAGAACACCCAGAGAAGCCTCCCATTGGTGGGCAAGGCCAGAACCCGTAAGTATACACATATTTACACATACACACACAAACTGAAATCTGGGTGAAAGGTGTACTCCTTCAAAACCCTCTTTTTCTTGCTCAATGGTAAGAGCAGACAAAAGAGGTTTTGAGTTGCTAGCATGACTCTGCCTGACTCTGCCTGACTCTGCCTTTAGGTTATGGCTTTGCTCAGCAGTGTTACACTTAAAACTGTTACATTAATGCATCTGAGGCAGAATAAAGCTTGTGTAGATGCTTCATATGCAATGTAGGCCAAGACCTTTCCTTGGCAACAGATGCTTAAACTGCTTTTCAGTAGAATTCTACATTAAAGTGGAGGCAACCTACAGTGCCTGAAGCTTAACTGATCCAAAAAGGAGAACCTTTGGTTCTTAACTATGATTACCAACTGATCCTGACCACCAAAGCCAAAGCTGGATCAGTGTTTCATGAGATTTCTCTTATGGTTCCATTTTGGTTTTATCTTTTTGGCTTTCCTGAGTATGTGCTACAAAAACGATCTCGTCAAGTGAAATCATCTTTAATTTTGTGAACATATTTCTCTCATTATGAGACTGTAAGAATGTTTTAAGTATATTTAACTTAATTCTGTACATTTTATGTAGTGAAATTCTCATTCTATGATTAATTCCTTAGAGTAAAAAAGTAAAGAAGCTAAATTTAATTTCATGAAACAAGCAAAGCATTTTCTTCCCAAAACAAGCAAAATCATCTGCATTATTTCTCAAAACAACAAATCTTTTCTTCATTATTTCTCAAAACGACCCAAATTATCTGCTTTATTTCTTGAAACAACCAAAATTATCTGCATATTTCTTAAAACAAGTAAAATCATCTGCATTTTTTTTCTCAAAATAAGCAAAATTCTCCACAATATTTCTCAAACAAAAAAGAATGGTCCATATTATTTCGCAGATCCAAGTAGAAAACAACTAGAATCAAGTTGAAAAATCTTATATTCTTGAGGCCTTAAAATAAGAAATATTAGGTATATATAGAAAAGATTTAAGATGATTTAACTTAACAAGATATCAGTACCAGTCAAAAGTTTGGACACTAATGTTTTTCATCATTTTTGGAGACATGCTGAAACTTTTTAGAGACATAAATAGCAACATTGATCCCTGGGTAAGAATTTATTTCCTAGAACAAACTACATCATAGCAAACATGAATGTGAATGAAGAAAATGTGGAGTGTAGTAAAATAAAGTACCTCTCTGCATAAATCTGTCCAAACGTTTGATGGGTACTGCACTGTCTATTACTCTCAGGATAAGCGCAAATTTTATAAAATTCCAAAAGAATAAAGTTAAGCGCCATCTCTCCTTGGCTGGACCTTTACTCCCACCTTCTGGCCATTAGGTGCTACTGCAGCTCCTGCAGTCTTCTCTCCTTCTTTACCGCTTTGCTGCTAACCGCTCTCTTCCGCTCAGAGGACTCTTCGCTCCTTTTGCCCACCCTTCCGCGGCACGGCACCCACGACCGCTTGGATGTGCCCGAGGTGGACATTGATGACAACCGGGTGCACGTGGCGGGCCCCACAGCCCCACCGAGGGAGGGCAAACGCGGACAGCATGTGGAGTACACAGAGTTTAATCATCCAGACCAGTCCGGCACACCACACGGGGGCTACCAGCCCCCCCGCATCCCCAAAGTTGGGGAGAGCCTGGTGTATGTTCCCCAGGCGGGGCCGGACGGGGTGCGGGTGCCTGTGGTGGTGCAGGTTAGTGAGAGGCCCGACCACGGCCTGATTTTTGATTTTCCAGGCAACCAGACGGGCACACCGCAGGAGGCCCAGACCCAGACCACCATCTCCTGGCAACCATACCAGCAGAGCAGTGCCTACCTGGTGTCCTGCCACCCCATCACACATCAGGACGAGAAGATGTTCCAGGTGAGTGGAACTCGGTCAGTGTGGGGGCAGCCTTTGTTGTGTCAAACCTGCTCCAGCTAATTAACTTCTTCAGCTGTTCCTGATTGGCTGATCAGGTGCATTAGTGTTAGATAAGACCTCCAGGAGGAAGGTTGGAGACCACTGCCTTAGCAGATGTTCCAGTAGCTGCAGTTACATCTGCAAATACACAGATTTACAATGGATGTAAACAGAGAGTTCAAAGGGGTTTGGTATGAAATGGTTCAGATGTTTTTACAGTGGTGGTGATGGGAACCAGGGGTCGCCATGAACACAAATATAACCATTTTATTTACTATCCAGAACCACCGGTGAACCTACACCTTCTTCTGGGTTTTTATATATAAAGATGGTAAAATAGTGGAAAATCTTTTGAAATCTTTCCATGAAAATATTTAAAAATGCAATTTAGGCCAAATATTTTGTCTCCAAACTGTTGTAAGACAAAATCTCAGACATCTGGCAGTGAATTCATAGCCATTACATGTAATAATTTGCTGCAAGGGAGCTTTAAGAAGTGGACATCGGGTTCCTATCACCACCACTGTGACTTCACACCAATCAAGTTTGACTCTTTAGTTTTGCATACAAGTTACAAAGCTAATGTAGCCAACAGGTAAGATTATACCCCTCCAATTAGCATCATGCACACTGCACACACACAAATCGTCACAGACTTGTCTCAAACAGTGTGGAGTTGTTAAATAATCTCTAATAGTGTTGTTTATATGGTTACAAACACTGTACGACACACTGTTGTCTGTAAACGTGGACAGGTGGACCGACAGTTCTCTATCAGATAATGGTAACATATTCATGCCTGTAATATCCAGCGAACACAAGTATGACCTGTTACTTTATTATAGATGCGTCTGCCCTCGAGCTCCACCAGCGCCACGCTGATCGGCCTCACCTCTGGAGCCTCATACAACGTTATCGTGGAGGCCCTGAAGGGGGCGCTGAAGCACAAAATCCTGGAAGAGATCATCACAGCTGGCAACACAGGTATGAACAGAGATATCTCAATAATTCACCTTCTTTTCCAAATGAGGCCTGTTGCCCTTTATATTGTATGTAAATTGACTGAGTGGACCAAAAGAACGACTTTAAAAACGTCTGGTTCCATTGACTTCAATTAAAAGTAAAGCACTAGCATGTGCTGTTTTGTTTCTATATTGTGTTATTGTTTTATATACAATCCTATTTGATGTCATTTATTATTGTTTGTTTTAATGTGTATCATATTATTCCCATTTCTCTATCCACACACATCAGTCCCAGAGGGTGTTTCACCCAGCAAGGATGCCTGCTACGACACTTTCACGGCTACCTACCACAACGTCGGGGAGGAATGGGAGCGCATGTCCGAGACTGGCTTCAAACTCTGGTGCAGATGCCTCGGCCTGGGCAGCGGTCACTTCAGATGTGACTCTTCAAGTACGTAACACCACAAACTCAACCTGACCATCGTAATGCTGTGAAGCTTTAGCCCTACAGGCTAATTAAAGGCTAATCCAGCTAAAAGTGGTTTGTAGATGCCTCCTCCTCCAGCGTTTCTGCAGGTGTTATTAGGGAGTTTGTCTCCCTTTGCTGCAGTACATGTATTTAGGCTTGACACTAGATTATGTTGGAGCATTGCTGTGAGGAATTGATGTCAGCCATAAGAGCGTTAGTGAGGTCCGGTACTAAGGGTAGATGATAGTTCTTGGATGGAGCTCCATCACTCCAGAGAACCCAATCCTGGGGGCTTTATACCTCTTATGCCTTGCTTGGCACCGGTCATGGTGACCTTAGGCTCATGAGCGTCCCATTCTATTGGTCAGTGCTTTAATATGGAGATTATACTAGCTAGGTGGGTGGATCTCAATGTAACTGAATTCAGTATACTTCTGGATAGTGTACTTTTTTGAAAGTTTAAATGAAATGTTGGAGAACTGAAGTAGCCAGGCGCTTAGCCATCTAGCCATCCAGGAACTCCCTAGTCCCAAGACTTCCATAATAGAAACACATAAGGTGTCCTTTGGGTTCTGTACATGTTTATTTGACATATTTTAAGTTGTTTACTTGTCAAAACTCCTTCAAATCCTACTGTTCTCTTTTAAACAGAATGGTGCCATGACAGCGGCAATAACTACCGCATCGGAGAGAAGTGGGACAGACAGGCAGAAAACGGTCAGATGATGAGCTGCACCTGCCTCGGTAACGGCAAGGGAGAGTTCAAATGCGAGCCACGTAAGCCACGCCCCTTCTCAGATGCCACTGACCCACTCTGTCATTTTGAATTGTGCAAGACCTCCGAAATGAAGACGGCACAAAAATCCTTTTTTGTGTGTGTGGTTACAGATGCGTCCACATGCTATGACGATGGAAAGATGTACCATGTCGGAAACCAGTGGCAGAAGGAATATCTGGGAGCCATCTGCACCTGCACCTGCTATGGGGGACAGCAGGTAAAAAACAAGTAGAATTTGAGGCTAAATTAATCCGAGACGGCAGACAAAACAATATGACATCGCTCAGAACAAGAAGCAAATCAGACCACAAAAAGGTTCACGTATTAAAGTTAGACTTTAACAGGCTTCATGCAAAACCGTGAAAAGGCCGTTCTAGACCGGCCCCTTTGAAGCCGCAGTGGACGATGAAGCAGGCTGAAATATTCGGTCTCATGATGATCTGTGCTACTTGCCATTGGCTGCATCACAGCCGTGATGTTATTTATGATTATGTTCTATTGTTTTTATACAAGAGTTCTGCAAAATAGGTAAAAACAAGTTAAGCAAAGGGGCCCTGAACATCGCATGAGCTTTGCTTTAACATTGGCAAATCCTTCTGCCAGAAAAAGTAATGCAGTAAAGTTGGCTCCAGATCGGACATTTGCTGGATTTTTTACTTTCCTCAATTTCTCATGAAATATAGGTTCAAAAAAGATCATATTGGACCTACATTGTCTCACCCAATCAAACTACAACCAAATATGTTTTAAAGATGTCCTTCCAGATATTGTCATAAAACTGGGACAATATCAGGTTGAGCTCATACTTTCAATACTGGACCTGAATGTGGCTTTGTTCCAGGCAGCCTGTAAGGCATTTCACAGCCGTCTTGTTTGCTGAATTGTATGGTGCTCCTTTCTGGTTAATTTCAGTTTTAGTTGTTCTGTCATCATAACTCACTAAGGAGTAACTACAGCAATGGGAATAATGTGATGGGTTATTCATCATATAGATTTGAGAGAAAAAACATCCCTGACAGCTCATTTCTGAAAATTGAGTGTTCGGGTATAAATATATATGAATGTTTAAGTGTGTAACGTGTATGTTTTTTGTCAGGGTTGGCGTTGTGAGAACTGCAGAAGGCCAGGAGCTGAGGTCGATGCAGGTTTGCTGAAGCCGGTCCATTCAGACACCTATAGCCGCTACCGCGATGGCACCGTACGCAAAGTGGTGAGTCTACAGTCAACACAGCAGCAGCAACAGCAGGGGGGGCGCTAATCCCATTGACTGGGACAATTTACACACCAAAAAATGCTATCTTACCAAGTGGAAACACCATAAATGTAATTATTATACCAAATATTTCTTTTTATGAGATTATTGTAAGAATATCCTCAATTATAAGACCTGTTTCTGTACATTTGTATTGGTCTCAATTAATTACTAGTTTCATCTAGTGAAAGTCTTCTTCCATTGGCAAAACGTTTTACTTGTTTCGAGAAATAATGAAGCTGAGCTCGTGTCAAGACATAATGTTTAAAGCAAGTAAAATGATCTGCCAGTGGGACACTTTCATAAGAGAATTACTTAAAAGCAAGGAAATATTCTTGCAACAATCTCAGAAAGAGAAATATTAGATATATTGACTACATTTGAGTTGTTTTCACTTGCTAGCATTTTCTGCTGTGTGTCTAAATCTTTACACTTGCAAAAAAACTCAAATCACAGGAATGATTTGTTGACAAAAATCTAATTTCCAGACACCGGCTTCATTACAAATATAGTCAGTCAGTGAACACATGCTTAGTGTGTATAGTCAAAGTCTTATAGGAGAGTTATTCACTTGTTACACCGCCAGGCAGTTATTTCCAGCCATACAATACCACACTCTCACTCCATGAGAAGAGACCAAAATACCTAAAACTTAAAGTCAAATTACCTTTTTAAAAAGTATTTTGACATTTCTGGTAAAATCTGTGTGAAAAGTGATTTTTTTTTTTTTGGGGTTGTTTTGGCTAGATCTCCACTGCCAGTGGGGGTTTTCCCCGCTAGCGCCACAATGACACCAACCCTTTTCCACTTGTGGTGTTAACCAGATCTTTTGGCTCTTTTACTTGAAGGGAAGGACTTTCTCTGTGACCAGACGCCATGATGGACATTACAAGCGTTCTTATTCATATTTTAACCAGTGACCGTCTCCTCATTTGTAACGTCTCTGGTATAGTCTGTTTCTTTGGAGCTACGATACTAATGCAGCTAACAAGACATGTTAAGTGTGTGAAGGTTGCTTCTTTAGAGCTTTAAGGCTGATGTAGCTAACGGCAGTTCTAGTGTGTGAAGGTTGCTTCTTTAGAACTTTAAGGCTGATGTAGCTAACGGCAGTTCTAGTGTGTGAAGGTTGCTTCTTTAGAGCTTTAATGCTGATGTAGCTAACGGCCGTTCCAGCGTGTGAAGATTGCTTCTTTAGAGCTTTAAGGCTGATGTAGCTAACGGCAGTTCTAGTGTGTGAAGGTTGCTTCTTTAGAGCTTTAAGGCTGATGTAGCTAACGGCAGTTCTAGTGTGTGAAGGTTGCTTCTTTAGAACTTTAAGGCTGATGTAGCTAACGGCCGTTCCAGCGTGTGAAGGTTGATTCTTTAGAACTTTAAGGCTGATGTAGCTAACGGCAGTTCTAGCGTGTGAAGGTTGCTTCTTTAGAGCTATAAGGCTGATGTAGCTAACGGCAGTTCTAGCGTGTGAAGGTTGCTTCTTTAGAACTTTAAGGCTGATGTAGCTAACGGCAGTTCTAGTGTGTGAAGGTTGCTTCTTTAGAGCTTTAAGGCTGATGTAGCTAACGGCAGTTCTAGTGTGTGAAGGTTGCTTCTTTAGAGCTTTAAGGCTGATGTAGCTAACGGCCGTTCCAGCGTGTGAAGGTTGCTTCTTTAGAGCTTTAAGGCTGATGTAGCTAACGGCAGTTCTAGTGTGTGAAGGTTGCTTCTTTAGAGCTTTAAGGCTGATGTAGCTAACGGCAGTTCTAGCGTGTGAAGGTTGCTTCTTTAGAGCTTTAAGGCTGATGTAGCTAACGGCAGTTCTAGTGTGTGAAGGTTGCTTCTTTAGAGCTTTAAGGCTGATGTAGCTAACGGCAGTTCTAGTGTGTGAAGGTTGCTTCTTTAGAGCTATAAGGCTGATGTAGCTAACGGCAGTTCTAGTGTGTGAAGGTTGCTTCTTTAGAGCTATAAGGCTGATGTAGCTAACGGCAGTTCAGATATAAGTACATCAAATAGTAATCAGTCTTCCCAAAGCCAGAAACCACATTCAGAGTTTGGTGTGAAGTGGTTCTGATGTCTTTACAGTGGTGGTGATGGGAACCAGGCGTCGCCGTGACTACAACACAGATATAGACACTATTTACCATCCAGAACCACCAGAGAACCTACAAGTGTTTTATATGGAATATTGATCGTGGTAAAATTGTGGAAAATATGGAAAAAGCTTCTCAAAACAATCATAAGAGTCTCAGTGACTTCATAACCATTTCATGTAGGAACTTTCTGTGAGGGAGCCTTTAGAGGTGGACGTCTGGTTCCTACCACCACCACTGTTATCAATTCTCTAGACTAGACTGTTCCTTTAAGGCAGTGCTATTCATTGTAGTTAGTTATTTAAGGAGAATGAGTGACCACATCTGTCAGATTAAGACTAACTGATCACTTCTTTTTCCCCCAGAACATTCAGTGCCCCATCGAGTGCCTCCGACCGGAGCTTCTGGCTGATGCCGTGGCCAACCCCCATCCCAGAGAGTGACCGAGCCCCTCCTCCAGGCCTTCCTTCTAACCCACCCCCTCTCCTTTTAAGTGGGGCTCTGTATGGACATGTGACGTATGTGAGACCGTACTAACCCCATAACGCCTTAAAGCCTTCCTATTGGTTACCATAATCGCCACCGCCGTCCTACTGCTGCTTCTCAGCCAATCAGACAGCCCACACGATTCCATAGCGATAGCTTTTTATTCTTCTCATTCACTGTTAGGAATTGTTGAGGCAATTGATTGGCTGTCAGTTTTTTTTCTTTTTTTATTCTTTATAAAACAAAAAGACACTTTACAAACAGGCAACCAAAGAGAAACATATTAAATTTAACCACAGTGTGACAGACTGAATTGTAACTATATGGGAAGAGCTTGTGAAGTGACCGACCATGGCTGTCCATCTGCCTCTGAAGGCAGACTTAAAAGTACCCCGCCAGTATTACAACAAATCAGTGGATGAATCTATTTTTGTAATTGCGTACGAGACAAAAAGAATGAGTCTAAAAATCAAGCACTGTTTTTGTGAGAATGTTGGAGTTTCATTTGAGGTTCGCACCAGGTTTTATTTAGTCCTTTATGTATTTTCCTCTCTTCTACGGCTCAAGTTTGTTTGAAGCCAGCACTGTTTTTAGATTCTGACACTTGATTTTGGTAATTTGATGTAATTTGATTTAATTTCTCTTCTTTAATGGTTTTGTTTTGGTTTATTTATCCCTTCGTTCAAGTGTTTTCTTTCTAATGATTAAGAGAGTGTAAAGGTTTTTTTGTACTGTAGGTGCCAAAGTCTTCACTACTGTCAAATTCCCATTTTTGATAAAGTTTTACAAAGAACCTCAAACTGTCTCATTGTGTGTGCGTCATTCCGAAAGGGACCCCCATATAACGATATATGCAATGTGTGGCCAAAAGTATGTGGACACCCCTCCTAACTATTGAGTTCAGGCGTTTTAGCCACATACATTACTAATGAAATAGAAATATCTCCATAGACAAACAAACACTGGCAGTGGAGGGTAGTACTGAAGATCTCAATGACTTTAAATATTCATAGGATGCCACCTCTACCACAAGTCAGTCTGAGATTTCTGCCCCTCTAGATCTACCCCAGCCAACTGTGCTATTTTTGTGAAACGAAGGCATCTAGAAGCAGCAACAGCTCAGCCATGAACATAGACCATATCAGCATCAGAGCAAAAACAGAGAGTCAGAACCTTCAAGAAATGGGTTTCCATGGCTGAGCAGTCACACATAAGCCTAAGGTTACTATGTGCAATGCCAACTGTCTGCTGGAGTGGTGTGAAGTGCCAGTGGCGTATGAAGTACACAAACCATATACTTAAGTAGAGATACCCAAGGTAAAATATTACTCCAGTAAAAGTAGAAGTTCCTCCCTTTAGACCTCCACTTGAGTAAAAGTACTAAAGTATTTACCTTCAAATGTACTTAAGTATAAAGTAAAAGTACTAAAAGAGTAATTCTGGCTCTGATGTCCTGTTATCATTTTTATAACAAGACTGGCTTCATGAACTCATTTCAGGTGAAAGTCCTCCAGCGTCTGTCTTGGTAAACCAGTCTTTTAATAGAACGTCATTAATTAGTGACGCTGACGTCTATTAAAATGATCAGAAGCACAAAACACTGAAGGTAAACAGTTTCTATCAGGGAGAACCGAGTGGCTCTGAAATCACTTTTTACACACAAGCAAAGTTTCAGTTTCAGATTTATTTACAACTTAGTTCCAAGTTTAAGTTGAATAAAAACTGGCTTTAAACTCAGGATCACAGATGAGCTCCTTTACTATGTTGATCTGTAGGCCTCTGTCCATAAACATAAACCAGCCCAACCTAATTTAAGTGTTTGTATAAATTCAGAAAAAATATGCATGACTGGTTTTGTTGCTTCGCATTTCTTTCATTTTGACATGCTTGTTTTTATACACACAAGACTTTGAAATGTAGTGAAGGTAAAAAGTTGCCCAAAATTTAAATACTTAAGTACAGATACACAAAAAACTAAAGTACAATAATGAATTACATTTACTTTGTTACTGTCCACCACTGTAAAGCACTGCCACTGGACTCTGGAGCAGTGGAAACCTGGACTGATGAATCATATACTATCTAGCTATACTATTTAGCCATCTGATGGATGAATCTGGGTTTGGTGGATGCCAGGAAAACTACCTACCACAATGCATAGTATCAACAGTACAGTCTGGTGGAGGAGGGATAATGGGATGGGGCTGTTTTTCAGGATTCCCCTCAGTTCCAGTGAAGGGTGATGTTAAATTTTACAGCATAACACTTTAGAAAAGTATATGCTGCTTTGTATCAGCAGCTTGGGGAGGATCCTTTCTTGTTCCACCATGAGTGAGCACCTGTGCTTAAAGCAGCTCCATATAGACATGGTTTGACGCATTTAGTGTGGAGGAACTCGTGGCCTGCAGAGCCCTGACCTCAACCCCACTGAATACCTTTAAAATTGAACTAGAATGGACATTGTGAGCCAGGCTTTCTTGTACAGCATCAGTACCTGCTTGTACAAATGTTTTTTTGACTGAATGGGCAGCAAATTTTTGACATCAAGTGAAAAACTTCCCAGAAGAGTGGAGGCTGCTGTAGGCAAAAGGGGTCCAATTCCATATTATTACCCTGGTTTTGGAAAGGGATGTCCAACAGGCTCATACAGGTGTGATATGCAGTGTAGAGACATCTTCAATGAACCAAGACAACAAAATCTTTGAAAAACTGTTTATTCCGTCTCTTCAGTTTCAGCCACGATGGCTCTCGGACACTAAAGGCAGTACATGGAATGTGAAATGTAGTGTCAGCTAAACATCTGTACCATTTACAACTAAATCTAAAGGCATTTTAACACCTGTTCAAATGCCTGACTTCTGAAGGTGCTTTAGTACAGTAGAAAGAGGGAATGTTCTGAGTGGACGCAGGGAACGTTTCAACACCACATGGACAGAAGTGCAAGAAAAGCAGTTAGGGAAGAGCGCCATGCTGGACTAACGCAGATCTAGGGTCAGTTCTGCCTTTTTTCTACTCTAATAAATGTAGTTATGTTAATGCTAGGAGCCAATTTGGATTCCAATTAGGTGAACATTAAGGGTTAATATGTAGGGCTGCACAATATACTGTTTAATCCGTTTTGCGATATCTGTCTTTGAAATACTGGTATGGAAGAAGGCTGCAATGTGCAAATGAGCTTTGAATCAGCTCACTGAGTTTTACTGAGTGCTGTGATCACCCTGAGCAATCAGAGATGCTCTTCTGGTGTTTTGATGAATCAATGCATTCAGATGAGACAAGCTAGTTCATGTATATCAACTTTGCAATTGAGACATGCCTTACAATATTGATCACCAATCGGATTATGCCGATGTATCATGCAGCCCTACTTGGAAAATGTTAAGAAGTCTAGGTCTAGGGTGGGGTGCTGGCGGAGGACCCTTCCTTTAATGGTGGAAAAGGCGCACATTGGTGTGCACCAGAGTAATGCCCAGCTCGTTACAAGCGTTGATGACCACCTCATCAGCAGTGGAGCCAGCAGGGGCAGCAATGTAGTCAACACCACTCTGCAAACACACAAACTGGAACGTGAGCATCATGAAAATACATTAACTAAGTACAATAATCCTGAAGACTGCACTCCATATTGGTAGGACTTCACTTCAACCTTTGCTACATAACACTGACAAAGCTGTGCTCCAAACAGGACATGGAAGAGGTCATATGGTGTCAGAAGTTGGCTTTACAGACAAAGCTGTACTTCTTTAGCTTCTTAGTCTTAATATTCCATGCTTTTTTTGTACTGTTTTTAGGGTTACAGCTGTTGAGCAAAAACCATGAAGCTATGAGGGACTGTAGAGTATATATGGCAATGGTGCGCTTGTGCTTTTGGAACTTATCATATGTACAGTTTCCATACAGGGTTCATTCAAACATTTATTTCCCCGTAGAGAAAATGAACGTTAAAAAAAAAAAAAAAAAAAAAAAAAATCCAATGTAACTGCTAAAAACGAAGTCTCAAAGGACATCTCACACTGACCATCATAGACATTACATACAGACACACATACTAGCAACCACCAGCGATAGCATGGCAATGGCCTTGCAACCAGCTGGGATAGCATAGCTGTGACCTAGCAACCACCTGGGATAGCACAGCAACAGCCTAGCAAACACCCCAAGGAGGCCAAAGCTGTCCACCACTTCTACATCTTCAGCATTAAGTCAGCAGTTCTGTTAGCGATACTGTTAATTGTCATGACAGAAACCAATATTTGATATCATTACTTGATATCATGATGACTAACTAGAGCAAACATGACATAAGCTGTCATAACACCAAACATTATGACATCTACTACAGACATGTTTATGGCATGGTTGTGTCAATGTTACGTAGCAGCGTTCAAATAAAATGTTACCCTCCATTTTATGGATAATTGTGTCAGAAACCACAAAAGCAAGTCTGAGAGATTCAGGTAGGCACTTTGTAGGACACTGATAGGTTGTCTACAAGACTGTGCTACCTGAGATTTTATAATAGGAGGAGGCAGTTCATTGGTTGAAATACGAATGGGAAAGTTGTAATGGGAAAGGCTGCTAACATGTTACAGAAAGAAACTTCAAGAAAGAGTCAATCGGTTTGCTTATAAGGGAGAAACAACTGCCTGGCTCTGATCGTCACGTGGAGTAAAGGGGCCAAGAGATTTTCCACAGGACTGAAGGCAGTAGGCCTTAATCAACATAAACTAATGATGTGATTTGGAAGAACAAAAAGAAAAGGGGAGCAGAAATATTTTAAAAAAAGAAAGTGCGGACAAAATATTGGTGCAAGACATGGAGAGGTGATTGTTACCCGTTTGGCGCGGTCGACGTTGTCCCTGAAGGGGAAGAAAGCGTCAGAGCTGAGAGCCACAGCCTGCAGAGAGCTCAGCCAGTTCTTCCTCTCGGTCTCTGAAAGAGGCTCAGGAACCTCCTCAAACAGAGCCTTCCACACAGCCAGGTCAGGACCCTGATAACAGCAAACACCTCAGCGTGAGTGAGGATCCAAGATCAGCTCCTCCTTTCAATACGGCTGAAACGGAACTGCTCAGGAACTACATGAAATTATTCAGTCACTATTACAGATTATATTGTAGCCACAAGAGATTATTCTGTAAAGACAGGGTTATTTAATAACTACAGATAACTAGATTATTCAGTAACTATTACAGATTATACTGTAACTACATTAGATTATTCTGTAAAAACACAGGATTCTTTAATAACCTCACTGGCATATCCAGTAATTACAATGGTTTATTCAGTATCTAGACTGGATAATTCAGTAAATATTATAAATTAATCAGTAACTACTAAGGATTATTCAGTACAACTACAATGAATGATTCTATACTAGAATTGTTTAATTACTGTGACTTTTAATAAGTATAAGCATTGAATAAGTAACTACTAAGTAACTACCACAAAGTATTCAGTATATACTATAAATTACTCAAACTACTGTCAATTATATATTACTCATTAACTACTACGAGAACACTCAGGAAGCTCCATGGACACAAAGCACCGAGAGCAGCTCTGACTGGGTGAAGAACACGAGACCGTTAGAGTGTACCTCTCCGATGGTGCCGCTGACATACTGGTCGATGGCGTTGGCCATCTCGGCACGTTTGACCCCGGAGCGAAACTTCATGCCCAGCACTCTGGGATGATGCCGCAGCCACCAGTTGTCAGCTTTATCACCCGCCAGACGAGTGCAGTGGATCCGAGACTGCTGTCCGGCACCGATACCGATCACCTGATACACAATCACACAGTCAGAGCTTCTTTAACTGAACGCCAAACGTTTCGGCAGTTTACCTTCTACTGAAATTTACAATAGAAAAAAGCATTAATATTCAAGTTAAGCCAAAAACATCCCAGCAGTTCTTTTAAGTTTTTGCTTATTCTGTTTGTTTACTTGCCGTTTTAAATAATTAATACTACTAATAAACCTTTTCAATATAAAAGGTCTGAGTGCTCGCACTGTTCTCCTCAATATGAACCTGAATAGTCTTCAATATGTTAAGATTTTTCAAACTAGAAAGGAAAACATGACCATTCCTTGAAAACATTATGAAACACTAGATGTCCCCAAACTTTTGAAGGCCAGTGTATCCAACTACATCACATCAAACGCTTTAGACTCCGCAACAGCCAAATATGAGGCCAACAGCCGTTTTCTACAGTATGGATTCATAACAGTCAAGAACAGCCAATCCTAAAACACTTATTTATTCAGTTGTTTTTGTTGTTTGTTTATTAAATAGTTAAAAGGCCCACATCAAACATCTGGTATTTTAGGACCCCTGCACCAAACAACGACCTCTGTTCTGACTGGCCGCGCTGTATTGCGCTTTGATCAAAAACAGGACTGAAACACTCCTAACTTCAGTGTGAGTGGGTGGGGCTAAACTGCTGTCCATATCTGGACTGGAGTGAATGATGTGTTTGAATTTGCATCAGCTTGGTTGCTTACCTGCCCGTCTTTAGCGTAGCACACAGAGTTGGACTGGGTGTACTTCACAGCAATGCTGGCTACGATGAGGTCACGGAGAGCCCCCTCGGACAGCTAATGACCAATAAACAGGAGAAACAGTTAGAGACACAATCAATCAACGCAAAGCAAAGCCCAGTTAAGGAAAACACTGCCAACTATGGGGTGTAAAATCATCAGGCAATCAATGTAAAAGATGATTCTTGGATTTTTGAAGAGTTTTGGACAGGTAGAACAAATCTATGATCAATTATCATGACAATTAAGTTCTGTGCTGTGGTATTCCTGGTGGTTGTTAAGGTGTTGCTAGGATGCTGTTATGGGGTCCCAAGTGGTTGCTTAGGTGTTGCTAGACCATTGCTGTGGTGTCTCCAGTTTTGCTAGATTGCTGCTATGGTGTCCCAGGTGGTCGCTAAAGTGTTTGCTAGGCTGATGTTATGGTGTCCCAGGTGGTCGCTAAAGTGTTTGCTAGGCTGATGTTATGGTGTCCCAGGTGGTTGCTAGTGTGTTTGTTTGGCTGTTGCTATGGTGTTGATGCTAAGATGTTGCTATACCATTACTATGTTATCCAAGGTGGTTCCTAAGGTGTCACTAGAGCATTACTATTGCATCCCAGGCTGATGTAAATGTGTGTGTATTGTTTATGAGGGACACTGTAAGAGATGATTGTGATATAATTTGGGAAAGTTTAGTGGCTGAAGATATAAAGCTGTTGAAGTTTATATTTGGAGTGCATCTTAATAGAGCAGAGCAGGTCTAAAGAAGAAAGTCGACTTAATACTGAATAGTTTCAATATGATGCAGTGAACCATTTCCTAGAGAGACCGACACCCCTATTGAAAAATGCCAAGGTTGCAGCGCACCGTTCCCTTGGAGACGATGTTGCTGAAAAGGCCTTTATCAATGACAGCATTGTTCCTCTTCTGTTTGAGGTGCAGTCCGAACAGCACTCTCACTTCCTGCTCATCAGGCTCGTACTCTGGGTCCATCTGAGAGAGGCAGGATTAAAAGAACGTTACTCAGAAGCTACTCACTGGCCACTTTATTAGAAACACCTACCTTGTACATCCACTCACTGGCCACTTTATTAGAAACGCCTACCTTGTACATCCACTCACTGGCCACTTTATTAGAAACGCCTACCTTGTACATCCACTCACTGGCCACTTTATTAGAAACGCCTACCTTGTACATCCACTCACTGGCCACTTTATTAGAAACACCCACCTTGTGCTTCCACTCACTGGCCACTTTATTAGAAACACCTACCTTGTACATCCACTCACTGGCCACTTTATTAGAAACGCCTACCTTGTACATCCACTCACTGGCCACTTTATTAGAAACGCCTACCTTGTACTTCCACTCACTGGCCACTTTATTAGAAACACCTACCTTGTACATCCACTCACTGGCCACTTTATTAGAAACGCCTACCTTGTACGTCCACTCACTGGCCACTTTATTAGAAACGCCTACCTTGTACATCCACTCACTGGCCACTTTATTAGAAACACCCACCTTGTGCTTCCACTCACTGGCCACTTTATTAGAAACACCTACCTTGTACATCCACTCACTGGCCACTTTATTAGAAACGCCTACCTTGTACATCCACTCACTGGCCACTTTATTAGAAACGCCTACCTTGTACGTCCACTCACTGGCCACTTTATTAGAAACGCCTACCTTGTACGTCCACTCACTGGCCACTTTATTAGAAACGCCTACCTTGTACATCCACTCACTGGCCACTTTATTAGAAACGCCTACCTTGTACGTCCACTCACTGGCCACTTTATTAGAAACGCCTACCTTGTACATCCACTCACTGGCCACTTGATTTATTTATTTTCTTACACACGTGTTAGGCTGAGGCTGGTCCAGCACCCAAAATATCCACAAGAGCATCTCTGTGGTCAGAAACTCACCACTGATAAAGAGACAGAGGATGCCCAACAGAAACTGCATCTTTAGATGAGCCTCAGTCTCTAACTGTCCACCAGCGGAGTGGATGTTTAAGAAAAAGAGTATGAAGGTGAGTGAGAAGCTTCTAAGTGAGTGAGCTGAGCTTGTTTAAAGCACTAGTATGTAAGCATTTGTCACCTGCAGAACGCAGTAGTTGCCGTTCTTCTTTTTGGAGAGAATGCGAAGGGCCTCCTCTTCATAGCCAGGAGCGATTATCCCGTCCGACACCTGAGAGAGCACGGAGAGGAGGGTGAATCCAGAGACACGAGCTGGGCTCTAAGTCGACCGCAGTGTGGAGAATTTAAGAAACGGGTTGCGATGTTTTCGATTGATCAATGTTACACAACTCCACAGCTTCACCCTCAGTCTGGACCCATCACTGCACTGCAGCACACAAACCTCTCTGGAGATGATCTTAGCGGTGGGAACGTCACAGGGGTCGGAGAGAGCGATGAAGTCTCCAAATGAGGACATCCTGTCTGCGCCTGACAAACGATACAGACATTCAGAACTTCTACAAGGTTATAAATGGCCGTTAGTGAATTAAACAGGAGTCAAATAACTACGTACTTAATATGTATCTACCTATTGAACTAGTACTACTCAAAATTGGCAAATACATCTCGTCCTTTCTGAGACCAAACAGCATGGCAGTGTTGCTCAGCAACCGTTCACCATAAAACAGCCAACTTTGAAAAAAAAAAAAAGAATTTGACTGAAATGTAAAACGATCGATCATAGGCTGTCGCTTTAGCATGCTGCGTAAAAAATAAGAGGTGCTACATGAGCATCTGCAGATATAAATAACATGAGTTTCGGCAGAAAACACTGGATGTAATACTGGACGTTAAACCGAATGAATGTGCTCCAATCCTGGACCAACCATAGGTTCTGAAACATGCCCATATATAATGCACAGAAGAAACTTTTCTCCATATTTGACTTTTTTTATTTGACAATACCAGCTGCCTTTTACACCACGTTAGAATTTCATGATGGGACCGATAATTACTACAGCAAACGACAACAAATATCTCGTTGCACATGCTTACATTAAAGCTTATGAAGGTTTTTTGCTTTTTCTGTATACTTGGTGCTTTGGAGATGTTTTGCTCCATCAGTCACCAGATCTACACACAGATTTTCTCTGGTAAAATTACGTTAAAATTGGCGTATAAAAATGTATGAACCAATCACAAAATAAATGGCGGAAGTTGTGATTTCGTGATGTAAATATATACTGATATCCCTCATCAGACAATATGATTATAACTGATAAGGGTGGGCAATATGACGATATTTGTAACGATATAGTTACAATTTGCTTTTCTGACCCTATTGTGGACATTATCAGCATTTAAAGACCCTAACTACATGTTTCACCACAGAGGGCCTCTTTAACTGGATTTAGTTTATAAAGCATAATGCATTATAATCCATAATAATCACTATAATTTTTTCTTTTTTCCTTCTTATTATTATTAGTACAGTATTTTAATAAGTTGCAAGACAAGTTCTACTTTGTCTGCTCCACCTCATTAAACCTCCGAAAGATAAACGTTGTGATACATATCGTGAAAGTATTTTGACGCATCATGATATATTTGCCACATTGGCCACCTCTAGTAACCACGCTATAGCTGCATCAGGCTGGTGAAAGGCTGCTCCACTGCATTAAAGCCTAAAAAAAAAAATCAGTACTAGAAAGGCAGAAAAGTGAAGTATGACAGTAACTTGTTGGTGTGTGCGGTACCTCTGGCTCTGGCGTAAGCGGTAGCGAGTGGCGTGAGGTCTTTCAGCAGGTCGTGCACCATACACACCTTGGCCTCCTCCTCGGTCAGCGTAACACCAACAGCGGCACCTGCAACAGTGAACCACACTGAGCTGACAGGCTTCAACAGGAATTCTGATCTGGCTGATCTGGCTTGAGACGATTTGCATTAAGAGCATATTTACAGTACAGACCTCGTCAGTGAGCTGCAAGGTTTTACTACCCACTGCCTAGTTGGAGAGGTGTGTGTGTGTGTGTGTGTGTGTGTGTGTGTGTGTGCGCGTGCGCTCACCAGCTGGACTGACATGCTTGAAGGATGTGGCTGCAGGCATTCCCAAAGAGCTCTTCAACTCTCTAACCAACTGCCACGCATTCAGAGCATCACACAGATTAATAAAGCCTGGAGAACCATTCAGCACTGAGAGAGAGAGAGAGAGAGAGAGAGAGAGAGAGAGAGAGAGAGAGAGAGAGAGAGAGAGAAATTCAACTATTATACTTCTAGGAGTTTTCAGTCGCTGGGTATAGCTGAATCAGATCCAGTGAGTATTTGATGAGTAGATTTCTGTTTATCCCAAAACAATACTTCATTTTTCTGAACAAATTGAGAAGAAAAAAAAAAAAAACAAAACCAAAAAAAAAAGACACTTATCAGAAAAAGGCAAAAATAAACTACGAGAGGAGGGTAAAAACAAATTTTACTCATTAAACTTCCACTTAAATAAAACACAATGTATAAGGCATGTGACACTGACCTGTGAGCGGCAGGGTGGGGCGCAGGGTGTAGATCTGAGCCGGCGCCTGGTGAGGGTTCATGCCGTAGCGGAGCGGCAGCTGAGAAACTCCGCGGCTGTACTCGCGCCGAAAATAATCAGCGATTGCCTCGTCGTACCGAGCCGTGTGAGTGAAAGCCTAGTAGAGTAGTAGAGATTACTGAACAACTTGAAGTGGTCTGATTGTTTAGCCATGCAGGAAGCCTCATGCTAACAGATCGAGAAACTCCATGACCACACTGCAAAACTAAAATTCACGTCTTGGCTGATCAACTCGACCTGTAAATTCACTAGAACCAGAATTTAGAACCATTTGTCCCGGTGTTTTGCACACAGAGGAGTTAGACCTCTGCATTTAACCCGTCCGTGCAGTGAAACACCCACATACATGCACACTAGTGAAAACACACTAGGGGGCAGTGAGCAGTGAGTTTAGGTGTCTTGCTCAAGGACACTTCAGTCATGGACTGTCAGCCAAGGGGATCGAACTGGCAACCTTCCGGTCACAGGGCTGGTTCCCTAACCTCCAGCCTGCCCCTTAAAGCTTTACTATGATTAAAATGAAAAACATGTATTTGTTAACTATAAAGGAAAAAAAAACAGTTTTCAAAAACATAAAAACTAAATCTGAACTAAAATGAAGCAGAATTACCGAGAAAAACCTCTAGTTCTAGTTTTCTAGCGCGTGAATGACTCCTCAAACCCCTGCCATCACAGCACTCATCACAATATGAAAAGTTTAACGCACTCTTAGACCTCACCGAAACGAAACCGAAAACAAAAGTCAAAATGAGAAACTACATAAAAACAAACTGATGAAAATTTCAAAACCTGTATATTAAAGCAAGTCCAGACAAAACCGTCAGATGTCCCTGCTTCTACTTCTTCTTTGAAGGAGTCTCAAAGTAAACAGAACAGACGTTTTGAAGCTGGATTTCTCCTCAAAACAGGCCATTTAATTCTAAACTAACAGAGGGTTCCCATAAAAAAAAAAAAAAAAAACAGCATGGTTAGAATTAGCTAAATTCAGGAATACAATGAAAAAGAAAAGAGAGAAATACAAACTCATTAATACCTATATACTTCATAAAGCCCCAAATATGCACAATATTTGTTTGAACCTCTCTGCGCAACTTGTTCATTTTCTAAATGAAATTAATATAAATATGTACAAAATGTACACGTACAAAACTTTGGCCTGGTACCCATTATGCTGTTTATTTCCTTGACAATATTTTCAATTTAACAAATAAACAGTAGTCAGGCATTGAGCTCAGGGGCACCCAAACATCTTTTTGTCCTACGAACCTATAAAAGGTGCAGATTCAAGCTCTCACAGTCACATTACAACTTCTCCACTAGAGGGCGCTCACCTCAAAGCTCATAAGGACGTGAAGAATCAACACTCTGAACTTAAAGCTGACAGACACTAAACATTCCACCAGAGGATGCTGATAAATACCACGACCCTCTCCACCTGGACTTCGCCCCGCCACTGAGGTCAGCAGGAATCCTGGCCATGACCCATGACTCATTACAACCCACTATTCAAACTTACTGATTAGCAAAGGGTTAAATTAATCAATGATGTTTTCAGAGATGATAAGCAGTGCGTTTACTCACTGACTCTCTTGCTTAAGAGTGGAGGTTAAGTGTGTAGAGGGTGTTAATATTGGTGGTATGGGCGTATTGCTCAATACCAATTGCAATGACGCTGGTGCAAGCCTGAACACGGCTGAAGGATTGGAACATGGGCCAAACAGGCCAAACGTCAAACCTCCTGATAACTAAACGTTTATTCAGCTCTGACAGAAGCACATCAGATGTGCAAGGTGGCTGGTAAACACAGAAAATAGACCACAGTTGTGCAGGCTAGTAGCATGCACAGGGTAGCATCAGAGCTGGTTAATGAGGAGTCTGGCCACTTCCTATCTCCCCCATTATATCAAAAACAGTACTGCCACACCCCAGAGGGCGCCCACAAGTGTGTCCTCAATGAATGGTTGTGAATGGAGCTCAACGGCTTAAAATAGTTTCTAATCACTCGCCCAAACTTTCCTTCAAGTTTAGAAAGTAGAAGAATGTGCTCCATTAAAAAAAATCAATGAAAACTCTCCTGTATGCTTCCTTTGCTCTACAGTAAACAGGTTTTGGGCAGCAGGACTCTAATATTACTGCTAGTGAGTGCTGACCGTTTGGCAAGTGGAGCAGCTCATTGGCTGTTCGCACTCACTAACGCTCTGCTAGCATATTATCGTGACATTTTGGGGGTTTGATGACCTCTTTGGTGGTAATGTGTAATTGCATGCAACATTCATTTTGTAGTGTGGTTTGTGCTTCAAACCCCTTCCCCAACAGGATTAATCTGACAAGTGAAAGATTCAAAGAAAGCTCAGTCAAAACTCAGTGAAGGACACGTCTTGAAAGGATGTGAGTGAATTATCTACTGTTGTCCTCATATCTTCATCAGAATAACGTTGATTTTGCATTTAAGATCTGAACATTGAGCCAGACCTTAATTTCAAGCCCTTGTGTATGAGGTTGATACGTTAAGATAAACATTGTGGACTGACTTTCGAATTACTATATCAGCCTTTACAGGGCAACTCGTAGCAGCACATATACAACCTACAGTATCAGAGCAGTAGACCTGTGTTTGCTGGAGTGATAGAGCTCCGATACATTCGGGATGAGCTGGAGCCATCCAGAACTGACTATCCAACATCAGTACCTGACCTCACTAATGCTCAATCAAATCCTCACAGCAATGTTCCAACATCTAATGTAAAGCCATTCTGGAAGAGTAGAGGCTGTTACTGCAGTTCTAGAGACACCCTTCATTTCAGAAGAAACCCTGGAGGTGCAGGTGTCTACAAACCTTTGGACATGGAGTCTAAGTATTAGATAACACCAATCCATAGTACATGCAAGCTCTTCCAAAACAAGCTGACTGAGCTAAAGTTACCAAAACCCAACCACCATATTTCAATAGTGTTCACCAACCCTGGTCCTGGAGATGTACCTTCATGTGGGGTCTAGTTCCAACCCCCAATCTGCCACACCTGCTCCAGCTAAATAACAACTTCTGTGCTTTCTCATTGGCTGGATCAGAAGCATTAGTGTGAGGTAAGAGCGAGTCATCGTGTTAGATGTAACTTGGAGCCAAGCTCTTCAGTACAGTAGATTTCCAGGAAGAGGGTTGGTGACCACTGTGATGGACCATCATTCTGCAAGAGCTTCACTCCTATGATGTTTGTTACGTTCACCTTAAGAGCAAGAGTCTTGCGGGTATCGAGGCTGGTGTCATGGCTGTCAGAGGACTCCATCTCCTTGGCGACCAGGTTGTAGTCAGACGGATCGCAGACAATGGTCACTCTGGCATGGTTTTTAGCTGCAGCACGTAGGAGGGTAACACCACCTGGAGACAACAGGGTTAAACGAGTACTGACCAATATGCTCCAAAATCTTATGATAGATTTTACCATGTTGTTTAATCTCATGGTACAAATGACTAGTTTCCAGAATGGTTTGACTGCTCTTATGCTTTATAGTGATCTATAAGCCTTCTAGGAGCCGAGATGTGAAGCAAAATTATAATTGTGATAAAAAGGCTATTCATTGATACCAAAATCAGCGGTGATCAAAGAAAATCACTCATTTACCCCAGCACTGCTTAGTTACGTCTTGCTCTACCTCCAACACCAACGATGGATGTTAAGCATCAACTCAACCTTTCACATTCAACTTGGGTTATCAATTAGTCAAGACTGTCTATGGCGAAGTCCCCTTTCACCGCTCGCCCTACCACTTAGCCCTTAGCTCTCCATTTTGCATGCTCACGTCTAGGGGTAGGGTGTCCCGATTCTTGTTGAGGTAGAGGGGTGGGGTGAAGTGTTAGGGCTACATGACCCTCCAAACGGAGGTTTTTCAAAGACTCCAAACAGAATGATATAGGAACAAAAGAAAAACCGACGAGACGGCTGAACGAGAGACCAAAGAAACCCACAAATGTGAGAATTTTCTCTGTTAAAATTTATGATAATCATTATATTACCTTAGTTTTTAATGTTATTTCAATGCATTGTGGTCCTTTTCTTCATAACAAGCACAAAACAAATCGCTAGTAGTAGCTGATGTCTTTGTAGCCAGCTAGCTAATTTTCCCATTTCACCTTAAATGATGGAACAAGAAGCTGGCAAATATCTGACTTCAGTTTCATATCACTGAAGAATTAGGGGCGAGTGATAAATAACTGCCCCTCTTTGAAGGCGTAGGATTCCCTAAATGTAACTAAAGCCCAGCAGGTGAGGAGCTGAACTTCACCCTCCTCTGCTGTCACAGCAGACGGACAGGGTCGCCTACAGAGCGGCGCTGGTAGCTGTTAATGAAGTGATGCTCTTTTTATTTAAGTGTCCCATTTCAACCACTACCCCTTATAACCCAGTTCCAATGGGCTATGGGTGACACTTGAAAACAAGAGCTAGGGGTAAAAATAAGAAATGGGACTGGGCAGAAGGTTTCAAACAAACCTTACTTTCTAGTTTAAGACATAAATCAGGTTATGCTTGAACATCTTGCTCACCGATGTCAATCTGCTCCACTGCATCTGCCACAGTCACGTTCGGAGTCGCCACAGTCTTCACGAATGGGTAGAGGTTACACACAACCACTCTGGAAAGGACAACCAAAGAGAATCTAGACCAGGAGCGCCCAAACGTTTTGTCTTAATAGGGCTAAAGTGTAATATGAGTGGACAGAGAGGCAAAAAGGCAAAACAGTACACCAATAAAGAAGGTATATCAGATTGCAACTGATTTCTAAGTGAATCAAACTTATTTAGAGTTTTTCTACCATGAATATACGGTTTTTATAATTTACATTGGAGCATTTATAGTCAGGTCAGCGATGGATATTTTACGTTCATATGGTTTAAAAATACATAAAATAATAAGACAATTTTTGTCCAGTAATTTTGAGACAGCCCCTAACACTGATGCGGTTTATTTGCTGAATTTAACATATTGGGGGAAACTGAAAATATGACCTGTGCAAAAATAATGGCACATTTTATATTACATTTTCCCCCAATATATTGAATTATAAATTATCCAAGCAAACAAAAATCCTCAATGTCAGGATTAAGTGTGTTCTCTGTAGAGAATGTGTTACTTTATTTTCTCTTAGAAAATAAGAAATTTAAATTTGACCTGAAGTGCCTAAACTTTTCCATACAACTGTGTAATCCAAGTCACGTGGCAACCAACAAGTAACAAATATAAACATTTCTGCTTTCAGACTGGTGGACATTCCAATGTTACAATAGCCTGTTGTTAAAACCATGTGGTGCAACTCAACCAATCCAATTCTACTACACTCCTCTTCACAGCCAATCAGAGATCTTGAGCCTAAAGTCACAGCAGTAGCACCTGAAATAGCAGTAATGAGAAAGAACTTTCTTTCTCCTTCTAAACATGTGAGCTCAAGTTAAGCAAGTTATCAAATCTAATTAGGCCTCGTGTGACCATCACATGACACTCACTCACCACGTGAGACCTTCAGAGGGACCCTGAACAGGACAGCCAAGAAAGGCTGGAAAATGGATCAGTTTTTAGGGAAGAGTCCAGAGATTGACTGTTTTTCAGTCTCACCTTACAAGACTGAAGCCTAGTTTTTCCATGTCAGCTTGGTCAGATGGCGAGTGTCTGGCCAGGATTCCGCCGTGGACCGCAGGGTGAAGGGTTTTGACCCGTCCGCCGAGCATCTCGGGAAAACCAGTGAGCTCAGAAACATCTCTGAGAAGAACAAAGCAAAGGACGAGTTGAAATTACAGCAGCCTCAACTGATCATGGCAAAAGATCAAAGCAAAGATTCTAAAAGTTCTAAAAAAATTCCAGAAGTTAACTTGAATGAACAAAGCCAAATCATGCAAATACTTCCAAATATTCCAGAACACTTCAAAGGAAAAATGAAAGCTTTTAAACTTCTAAAAAAACACAAATATATTATCAAAAATGCATGGAAATGAGTGTGTCTATTTCTTACTGTTAAAAGAGACCTTCAAAAGAATTTTCCTACTGTTTTCAGTGATTGAGGTTCAGTAATAACATTTGTGTGGCTTAAAATATAAGAAGAAAAATATAATAATTCCATTTTCACCGTTTTCCATCATCTTTTTCTCCCTTGATAATGGACTGAATGAAACCGTTTCTGTGCATTTAAAACTGATATGTGTGCATGATCTCTGTTCTGATTGGCTGTGGAAGGCTGAAACACTACGTATAACTTCAGCAAGAATGGGCGGGGCTAATTTGTTCTGGTGTATTGTGAGTGTAAAGCAGACGGTTTACCATGAAACCTACCATCTACTCACTGATGGCTCTTTGAGAAGCAGCGCCGCTATTAAACCGAGTGATCCAGTGTAACAGATCAACTGTGACGGCTCTGGTTGACACTGCAGTCAGTGTTTAGCTCCGCCTGTGTGATGCTCACCTGACAGAAAGGCCGGCGTCCCGCAGCGCTTTGGCCGTCCCGCCTGATGCCACCAGCTGCAGCCCCACCGACACCAGCCGCTTGGCGAAATCAAGCAACCCGCTCTTATCCGACACACTGAGGAGAGCTGGAGAACAAACAACCACTGATTAATTAATTAATCGTATGTTAAACTGAAGACGAAGTCCGAGACGCGAGTTTGGGATCCTCTGGTCCTTCATCAGTGGTCACAGAACGCTGTTGGCTGGGTATGTTTGGTTGGTGGACTATTCTCAGTCCAGCAGTGACACTGAGGTGTTTAAAAACTCCAGCAGTGCCGCTGTGTCTGATCCACTCGCACCAGCACAACACACACTAACACACCACCACCACGTCAGTGTTATTGCAGTGCTGAGAATGACCCACCACCCAAATAGTACCTGCTCTGTGAGGGTCCATGGGGGTCCTGACCACTGAAGAACAGGGTAAAAGAGTATCAGAGAAACAGATGGACTACAGTCTATAACTGTAGAACTACAGAGTGCAGCTATACAGTAAGTGGTGCTGATAAAGTGGACAGTGAGGGGTGGTGGGTTTAATATAATGGCTGAATCGCAGAATAAGCCCCCCTGTCCTGCAGACTTCAGTGCTCCTGCTCGCTGAAGGCCCATTTTAACCTCATGAAGGCTTCTAGAAGTGATGAATGGAGAACCACATAAACAACACAAGCTAAGACAGGAAATACAAACACTTTAACGGTTAAATAAAGTAACTGAACTCCATTAAAAACTCCATTAACTTGTTGCTACAGCGCTGCAAAACGAGCGTAACTCGATTAAACGCGTTAAACTGACCAAATAAAGAGCGAAATAAGGGAAAGCAGGTTACCGAGTTCAGAGGCCATGCTGCTCGCAGACTGAGAGACAGAAGAGAAAGAAGCAGGACACGCTGCTACTAATCAAAGCAAAGGTGGGGCGGCTGCATCATGGGAAATGTAGTTTTATAACGGTTTAGGTGTTAAACAGAGGCAGGAGGTTGACGCGGAGCTAGAACTTGTGTTTTTTACATATATGATTACTTTTAGACTGTGAGCTGTTCAGTGTTTTCGCCTATCTACCATTTCTCCGCAAGTATCCCCCATTTCTCACTGTATATCTCTCAAAGGTACACAAAACCAACATGACGTGGTATACATTTTTATTCAGGCGCTGATTTCTGTATGTATATGTTAACATAACAGGGTTCTGGCGATGAAAGTTCAGAAAAGTGGATAAATAACACGTCTGTTGAAACTGACCGGTGGGTTTCTAGACGCTGTTCTCGCTTTTGCCACCAGGTGCCGCCAAAAGATCGTTTCTACCCTCTCCATTTAATTTCGCCTGAAATATATTATTTATTATTAGACTTGTTTTTTTTAATTATAAATCCACCTGACCGGCGCAGGTTTTTCTGAATTTTTGGAGACTCCAAGCAACATCTTACAGACATGATCATGACCATTTGTATTCAATGATGAAACCTGGAATACAAATAAACCTGAAAGAATGGTACCTCGTTCATTCTATTAAGAGCAGAAGTTAAAAGGCCAGTAAAACAAATTGAATGGGATACATGTACACATAGGGTGTTATGAGAGAAAATAGCCCCCCAAAGAAGACATATATTTTCAGATGTTTCACTATTTCACCATTACAGTCACTACAATGAACCATTTCACACCAAACCTGTGCACACCTTATTTTATTAGGTGGAAATGTTAGGAATTCAGTGGAATTGGCCTTCGACCATGGTAACATCACTGTAACATCGCTGCTCATGGCTTTCTGCTTTTAGAGGTCCCAGTAGTTACTAGAAAATGAAGATTGGTGTAAACAAATGCTGTTCTATGCTTCATTTACAGACGCAGTGTTTTTATTCTATACAACTGACTCCGCCCACAATACAGCAATAATACAGCATTTAAATGTTATTTTACCACATCGTTCTACCCTCTTAAAGGCTGAGTAGGTTCATTTATTTCATGTTTAATTATTTCTAGGCGCTGTAATGCAAAGCTTGGCCAGCGTGAGTGCACTCAGAGAAGCTGTGCAGTGAAGGAGACTAAGAAAGAGTTCTGGGAAGTTGGAGACGCTGCTTTCTCTATTCCTGGACTTCTACCAGACTCTTCCACATCAGGCCCACATCCCCTTAGAATGAGCGCTACAACTAGTGAGATTGACGGTACATGGCGTTATAAAGGACGCTGTGAGCAGGGTTCGAACCTGCGCGGGGAAACCCCATTGGATTTCGAGTCCAACGCCTTAACCTCTCGGCCATCACAGCACTGCAGCAGCCTCCACATCCAAGCCATGTCCTCCTTCACCGCGCAATCACAGGGGCCCACGCACCACATTCGACGAAGAAAGGTGCGTTGTCAAGCTGTGATGGCCGAGAGGTTAAGGCGTTGGACTTGAAATCCAATGGGGTTTCCCCGCGCAGGTTCGAACCCTGCTCACAGCGACCTTTATAACGCATCCAGGAGTTTTAAGTCCTCAAAACTGGTCCAGCATCATCATCCCTCATTTCTCTCCCCCCTCTAGTTCTGAAAGGAGCTACATTATCAGTGTGGTTCAGGCAGGCTATTTCAGGAGGCCAAGAGGTAGTTAAAATATTTTGGATTGCTATCTTCAGATACAGAGTGAATTATCTTGTTACCTCAGGATAACATAGCCGATGTATTGAAATAACAAGTTAGTTATCTTGTAATCTTGAGAAAACAAAAGTTGTTGTCTTGAGATAAGAACTGCATTATCTTGTAATCTGAAGATAACCCATTATCTCAAGATAAACTTCTAGAAAATTATAACTATCATTTTCCAGAGTTTTCTTCATGTAGGCTCTAGATGTTAGCTTAACATAAAAAATGGCAGGCACAGAATGAGAAAAATGTGCAAAAATGCAAGCAATTAGATCTACGGTCAGATCAAATGAGGCGTTTCAGTGAAATGAAGCAACTTGTGCATATTAATACGGTGTTCCATAATTTGGAACTGCAAGCAGTCGGGAGCGAGATCGTCCCATATTGTTATGTATATGTGTTCGGGGGTCCGCGTGGGTGTCCTTCAACTCAGTCCGTTGGAGTTGAGAAATCTGATTGCCTGTGTAAAGAAACTGTTGGCCAGTTTGGCCCGAATGCTGCTTGACCTTCTTCCAGATGGCAAAAGAGAGAAAAATGTTAGTAGCATTGCTTGAGCTAAATGAAGACGCTGCTCTTAGAAAAGGTCAAGAAATTCTATAAATTATACAAACAATATAAAGGCAACAGATACACGACTGGAGTCGAATGATAGCTCTCCTATACCATAAGTTCTCTCATCTACCTGTCTGTCTATCTTTCTGTCTGCCTGCATGTCTGTCTAGCTAGCTAGCTGGTTTATCTTTTTATGTTTTTTTTTTATCTTTTTGTTTGTCTATATATCTATATACCTGTCTGTCTATCTATGTTTCAGCCTATTTCTCTATCTGTCAGTCTGTCTATCTATGTGTCCATCAATTTTTCTATCTATCTATCTATCTATCTATCTATCTATCTATCTATCTATCTATCTATCTAAATTCTAATGATGTTCCCTGAGACATTTAATAAAGTGAACAGTGACAGTTGGAGCTGCACTGGCCTGCATTCCATCATGTAACCTGTAGATGTTTGTATGGTGTTTCTGTTCAACATGATCCAGAACTCTCATCTCATTTGGAGAAGCCTGAGAGTTCAGATGCTGTGAGATCTGTTTTCTATGGATGCGCTACAGCGCGTTATAAAGGACGCTGTGAGCAGGGTTCGAACCTGCGCGGGGAAACCCCATTGGATTTCGAGTCCAACGCCTTAACCTCTCGGCCATCACAGCACGAGAAGCCCGTCCAGTCGTTCTAACTCGATCCCTCACTTTTCACCTTTTACCACCATTTCACACGCAAATCTGTGCAATTTCGTGCAGTGAGCGCTTTGCTGCCAAGCTGTGATGGCCGAGAGGTTAAGGCGTTGGACTCGAAATCCAATGGGGTTTCCCCACGCAGGTTCGAACCCTGCTCACAGCGTCCTTTATAACGCCTTATGACAAATGCTTTGAAAACGTAGCCGCCCTGAAGTCCTCATTTCGCCCTCATCTCCCGTGGGTTGAGGCTTTGAGTCTCTAAACTGCTGCAATGGCCAACTGGATCAATTGGTATCTGGTGGTGACAGTGTGGAATCCAGCTGTTTGAAAACCCCCCTTTCCAAGCATGCAGTAGAACCTAGGCAGCCTTTTTTTCTTTCTCTATTTAAAAAGCCTTTCCTGAACACATAAGAGCCGGTTCGTCAGCTGATCTGCAACCTTTTCCTGGATCAGGTGATCTGTATGAATTAAGCTGTAGTGTAGTTGATCTCTAGGAGTGGGACTAAGGAACGGTGCTGTAAAGCTTGGAATAGCTGTGAACCCTTATGAACATCAGTGTGAACATGGATTGAAGTCGCTTAACAGTTACCTTAGTCTCGAGAGTCTGAGGATTGTGTCAATTCACTAAGAAGGAAAAAGAAAGAGTTTTGAAGAGCTGCACTTTCAGTGGATGCGCTATAATGCATCATAAAGGTCGCTGTGAGCAGGGTTTGAACCTGCGCGGGGAAACCCCATTGGATTTCGAGTCCAACGCCTTAACCTCTCAGCCATCACAGCCTGACGTTAAGCTTCGTCTTGGTCTGCTCGGACCCCTATAAATGAGTGGTGAAGTTTATGGATGTGGAGGAGGACTCAAATCCATGCCTAGCAGGTTATGATGGCCCAGAGGTGTTGGACTCGAAATCTGATTGGGTTCAATCCCTGCTCACAGTGACCTTTATAATGCATTATAACATCAATTAGAAAGCTAGACCCTTAAGCGAACAACAGTCACAGTCCAGTAAGTCAGACTCGCTAGACTAAGACGTTCTCACCTTAACTGCCAGCTGTTTAGGGCTCCCAGGCTACATCATTCGCGAAGACATTGTCTCTTATTCATAGTTCAAATAACGAAATGACTGACGCGTTGTTGCCTGCTTGTGTGAACATACGGTAACCCTGCTGTCTCTCTATGACTCCCTTTCTCTCTGTCTCTTTATGTCTCTCAATGTCTCTCTGAGACTCTCTTTGTCTCTTTACGTCTCTCTATGTCTCTCTCTCTCTCTCTCTCTCTCTCTGTCTGTCTTTTTAAGACTTTGTCTCTTTTTGTCTCTCTATCCCTCTTCCTTTCTCCCTGTCTCCTCACTGTCTCTCTCTGTCTCTTTATGTCTCTCTGTGTGTCTCTATATGCAGGTGCAGGGACTAAAACTTGTACTCTGTGATTTGGTAGTGTTCAGTATGGGAAATATTCGGGGGGTCTTGTTGTTTTTCTTCTGGTTTGGGAATGTGGCCCTGCACACATTAATCAGACAGCATAACATCATAGTGAGTTAATGTTTTGAGACTCCCCAGAATTTTGAATTTGAGGCATTCAGGGGGTCCAAGGGGTTAATTAGGGGGCACCAGACCCCCTGGACCCCTGTATTTTGCCACCTGGAAATGCCATAAAAACTGTGAAAATGTTTTTTTTTACTTAAAAATTAAACTCATGATCCAAATTTTATTCGATCATTTTAGAAGGAATCAAAAATATGCTTCAAACAAACATAGAAATGTATGTGTTATACTGACAGGTTGGCATTTGTTGGATTTGGATTTCATGTCCAACTTTATACACTGTTAGAAATGAAGGTTCTGTTCAGGTTCCTTTTTTTATTCATCGAGGTACAAACAGTGTAAATCTTCCCTTAAAGGTACAGCAGTGGGTTTAAGGTCTAATTGTGAACCTTAAATCAGTTTCTCCAGGTGAAAAGTTGGTATTTGTACCTTTTCATAACCGAATGTTTTAAAACAGAGCAGTAGAATAAAAGCCTGGAGGCGAGGTGGGGTGTGTGGAGTCAGTCCAGCTTAGAACAGATCATTTCAGTGGATTATGGTTCAGTTATGTTCCCTGACTAATCCTGCCCCAGTGACAGTTTACTATCTTTATTTCTGAGAGTGTACCTGACAATTAGCTGCTGTTGACTGAGGCGTGTTTGAGTAGGAAAACCAGGACTGGACTCTTTGTTGGCCGATCCTGACCCTGTTCTAGAGAAAATTAATCTTTTGAAGTTTGAACTGGGAACGTTGTAAAATGAGGAACTTCAGGGGAGCTACATTTTCTGAGGTTGTGCTGCATGGCGTTAAAGGGGGTTTTCAAACAGCTGCAATCCACACTGTCACCACCAGATACCAATTAATCCAGTTGGCCATGGCAGCAGTTTAGAGACTCAAACCCTTAAGATGAGGGCGAGATGAGGACTTCATTAAGTGAGGAGTTCAGGGCGGCTACGTTTTCAAAGCATGTGTCATAAGGCATTATAAAGCTTGCTGTGAGCAGGGTTCGAACCTGCGTGGGGAAACCCCATTGGATTTCAAGTCCAACGCCTTAACCTCTCGGCCATCACAGCGTGTAAACCACATCCGTTTGCCTTCCAGTTAGTCTTTAGAAGGTTCATCATTCATGCCAGGGGACTCGATTCTGGTCCTGGAGAGCTACAACCCTAGAGAGTTCAGCTCCAACACACCTGGCTTAGACACTCAGATGCCCCTGAAGGGCATCAGGTGTGATTTCAGTTGGACTTAAACTGTGCAGAGTAGTAGATCTCCAGGACTGGATTTGGACCATCATAAAGCATTTAGGATGGTAAAAAAGTCCCTACCAGGTTTAGATCCAACTAAGTTTAAATACGGCTGGGAAGCAAGAGAGCCTTGGATTCAAAATGTTGGGAGGGGTATATAATGTATATCTTTTCATCCTCAAACCAGCATCTGATCATGAGCAATAAACCAATAAAGCAGTTATGAATGTATCTAATATAGAATTAAATTGTGGATGTCATTGTTATTAATTAGCCAGGGTTAAAAATCCTGCTTGGGCCCAAAATGGCTAGAGCCAGTCCTGCTAATGACTCTGTTTACACCTCAATGACTAAAAGCTGCAAAAAAGAAAAAGAAAAACAACTTAAAAGTAAATAAATGCTACGTGATTTACCTCAAATGGCCAGTGAGTGGCTACCTGGTTTACCTTATTTGGTGTTTCTAATAAAGTGGCCAGTGAGCGGCTACCCGGTTTACCTTATTTGGTGTTTCTAATAAGGTGGCCAGTGAGCAGCTGCTGTTTGGCCCAGGCCAGCTTCCATAAGTGAGCAAAGCGTTTAGGTTAAGAAGCATAATGAGTTCATTTAGGGCGAGTTCCAGTGATCAGGCAGGGTGTCGCTTTAATTACTGGGTGCATGCCAAAGCAATGCTCTCGGCGTTTTGGAAACCTGTCGCCTTTTTGTAATTTAATTAAAGTGGACGAAACAGCGCACGCGCCAACTGGGCTCCTGGGGGCAGTTAAGGCGAGGCGCGAGATCGCGAGTGGCCGATTGGGCATCAGTTAAGCTGACCGCATCGATTTCATTGATTTGCAACAGCTTTTGGGCTAATTTCATCTGCAAAGGTGAGCGCTTTTAATTTTTTTTCCCTCCACCTTTTCATATGTTGCCAAGTGATTAGGTAAAAGTGTATTACGGGAGGCAACAATAAGTCTTACTCGGGAGGTGGAGAGGTGGGGCAGCAATAAGGTGGGAGAATCAATAACTTTTTATTTGCCTCAGGGTCAGCGTAGGTTGGGTGTTATTGATGCTTTTAAATGCATCACAACTCTCTTTGGGCGACGGAGGGAAAACGCTGAGGTGGGCAAGAAGGTGGTATAAACTGAGGAACGGACACACACACACAAACACGTCCAACGACTCATAAAAATCATAAAAAACATAAGAGTTGATGGATGAAGCTCAAATGAACCTGTCCAGAAGCGTTAATCATGTCTTAACAGCCCTCGAGTTCTGTATCATTCAGGTGACTTTGGTGGAGAGAACATGCAGGATTCAGAACAGGTGGTCCATAAACGAAGCGTCTGGGACGTGTACCTTTGTTACTTTTCTCAATGTGAAGCATTTACCACTCACTTTATTAGAGTCTTGCTTGCGTCCAGTTAGAGACTCATCTGTTGATGCACCATTTGTTATGAGTTGAAGTACAAAGAAGGTGTTTCTAATAAAGTGGCCAGTGAGTGGAAGAACAAACTAGGTGTTTCTAATAAAGTGGCCAGTGAGTGGAAGAACAAAATAGGTGTTTCTAATAAAGTGGCCAGTGAGTGGAAGAACAAGGTAAGTGTTTTTTCCTCTGAACAGAATTGGTTTAATGGTTACATTCTATCAGAAAACAATCAAGCTCGTCTAAAATCAGTCACAGGTCACTTTTAAACTGTTAGCATATTTTATTTTATTGTGATATCAACACATCAAGAAAAGCCAGAACACCTTGCGAAACCACCAGGAACCAACAGAAGCAGGTTCTATGTTTTGTCAGTAGCCTTAGCAGTTCAGCTTTTACTAACAACACTGTGGTGAGACTGAGGAAACTGCCTGGGTCGGGTGCTATCAGGTGGCTAACTCACCATCTGTAGAACAGCGTAAGTGCAAAATAAAGACAAGTGTATGACTAATTTACAGTTGCGTTGGGAAGAACTGTATGAAGTGTTACGCTAAAACTGTCACCTCCTTTACTTTTGCGGGGATTTCAACTGAAATCGTCAATTTGTTCAAGTAATTTTTTCCTGTCAGAAGGTTAGCATGAATGTTAGCTCTAGAAACTAGCCTCTAGCATTCAGATAAGCTAATTTGGTACTTTGAGGCAGTTGCTAAGCAACGCTAACATGATACTCTCACCATCTTCACAAATTCATCCACAGCCCAACAAATGACTCCCTGTCCGCCCTAAAGAAAGCGTCCACTGCGGCCTCCCTGTGAGTTCGTGTTCATGAAGTCCTTGTTTCGTCCTTGTCCGGCTCCAGGCCACGTGTAATGTATTAGCATCAAGCTAATAACGCAGCCTGAGCCCCCCTGCCCCCAGTATTTATCTGCTGCCCTGCAGTGATCGGATCTAATTGGTGGATCAGGACTTCATTAGAGCAGATTAAGAGCGAGGGTGGACGCGAGGTGGACCGGCGCCTCGGCGGACGCGGGGTGAACCCCAGAGAGAGAGAATTAGCTGATTGCAGTGAGGAGGCGGGGCTACGTGCAGGGGAGGGCGTGAGTTTGATGGATGGCGGCTGGAGGTCGGAGCGCTTGGACGAAGGGAATGAGTGAGGTGTATTCATCAGTTTAGAGCCATTAGCATGTCAAGAGGAAGAGGCTCATCTGCCTGATGATGCGCTTCCCCCTTCACCACATGACTCATTCCACGAGATCAGCGCCAAATGGACATGCCAACCTGACATGTTCTCTTCATGTGAACAAATCATGTTTTTTGTCCTTTACAGTTTCAAATACCTGTGACAGAGGGGAACCTGTGACGGAGGTGAACCTGTGACGGAGGTGAACCTGTGATGGAGGGGAACCTGTGACAGAGAGGAACCTGTGATGGAGGGGAACCTGTGATGGAGGGGAACCTGTGACAGAGGAGAACCTGTGATGGAGAGGAACCTGTGACAGAGGGGACGTGTGACAGAGGAGAACCTATGATGGAAGGGAACCTGTGACAGAGGGGAACCTGTGACGGAGGTGAACCTGTGACAGAGAGGAACCTGTGATGGAGGGGAACCTGTGACGGAGGTGAACCTGTGACAGAGAGGAACCTGTGATGGAGGGGAACCTGTGACAGAGGAGAACCTGTGATGGAGAGGAACCTGTGACAGAGGGGACGTGTGACAGAGGAGAACCTATGATGGAAGGGAACCTGTGACAGAGGGGAACATGACAGAGTGGAATATTTCGTGTAAAACAGACTGCCATGTCTCCTTCTGTCTCATTTTGTCTCTCTGTGACTCTTTTTATCTCTATGTTTCTCTATGTCTCTTCCTCTCTTTCTGTCTCACCTTCTTTATGTTTCTCTTTGTCTTCCTTCACTTTACGTTCCCTTCTGTCTCTGTCTGTCTCTATGATTTTCTCTCTTTATATCACTAAGTCTGTCTGTCTGTCTCTCTGACTCTCATCTCTATAAGTCTATCTGTCCCTCTCTGTCATCCTGTATCTCTTAACGTTTCTTTTTAAACTCTTCATGTCTCTCTCTGTCCCTTTTAGTTTCTTTCTGTCTCTCTATGTCTCTGTCTCTTACTGTCCCTCTCTCAGTGCATCTCAATCTCTCTCTGTCTATTTCTCTCATGTCCTTCAGTGTCTTTCTATGTGTCTCTCTGTCACAACAGAAACCTGCTCTAACGCAGCGTGAACATCCTAAATAAACAGACTAATAAATCTCTATATCTCTGATTACAAATAGAAAATGCCTATATTTTACCCAGCGCCCCCCTCACCCCTCTACAGTCATCCACCCCCACCCACACCCATACCCACACCCACCCCTCCGTGTCTTTACCGTAAGCTGGTTTAATTTTGCTAAAATAGGAAGCTGACAGCCGCTTCTTGTTGATGGAGTGAGAGCGGAGGAGAGAAAAGTCGGAGTGGCATCCTGTCATCCCTCACGGCTCATCACACACTCACACACTCTCGTACTGTTTATTGTCACTTATCATGATTACCGTGCTGAGCTGTGCCCATTTGCATAAAAGGCGTGTGGAAAGACAACATCAGTATAAGAAACAAGGGGACTTGTTAGGAAACTGACAGAACACGACTTACTGTAACCGAGTCTTAGGCACAGATTTAAGAGATTGATTTGTCGTGGGTGGTCTAGGTCAGGGGTGCCCAAAAGAGGTGCTGGAGATGTACCACTCTGTTAGGTTATTCCAATCCAGATCTAGCTCACCTGATCCAGGTAATGAAGGCCTTCAAGATCATCTGAATAATAGAGCCTGGTGTGTTAGATCTGAGCTCTCCAGGGTGGTAGATCTCCAGGACTGAGCCTGGTCTTGGTGGTAGACAAGCTGGACATTCAACTGGACAAACCTTATGCTGGTCAACCAGCATAAACTGCTAGACCAGTGTAGCTGGGTGACCAGCATGATGTTGAGTGTGATGGTTTAGCCCGTCTCCCAGCATGACCAACATGACCAAGCTGGTAAACCACCTTGGTCAAGCCTTCATGCTGGTTTACCAGCTTGGTCATGCTTGTCAACTAGCTTGGTCAAGCTGGTTGTACTAGTCAACCACCTTAGTCAACTTGGTCATGCTGGTCAACTAGTTTGGTCAACACGATTATGCTGGTCAACCAGATTCGTCAACTTGTTCTGGTTCATCAATTGGCTTAGTCAAGCTGGTTATGACTGACCATGCAACCATCAAACTAATCAAAACATGTCCTATGATGGTCAACCAGCTCAGTTAGTCAATGAGCTTAACCAGTTTGTTCAAGTTAAGAAAGTTCTACATATTGAATAACCATTTAACAACACATCCCTCATGTATTACAACCTTGATGATGACAGTTAATATAATGGGTCAGGTAGTTTAAACAGTGTGTGTGCGTTTCCAGACATGAACAGCCGTATTTTACTTCCCCTTTACTGAGTGTTAAAGGGTGATTTCATCGCCTGCCACTAGTAAGTTACACCAAGAGAACAGAACAGTGACACTACATGGAAAGATTTATGCTACTGGATGTATATCTTTATATAAATGTGCACTGAATGAACACTACACTAACCTCTTTACCATTTAATACACATTTATTTATTTGATTAGCAGGGAAAAGCAGGAAATCTACCTAAACATCTGTATTTTGGGAAATAGCATTTTCAGGCTGTACATGATGAAAAGCTTCATTGGCAGGACGGTGTGTTCAGGCTGATTTGATTGAATGAGCACCTTTATTGGGCCTAATTATACCGAGTGGCTAAGCCTTGCTCCACATTACAGCCTGCTGCCATGGGGTTAAGTGTCCTGATAGATGAGACATGTAAATAAAAGAAAGACGTTTAGCACACACACACACACACACACACACACACACACACACATACAGGTTTGGCATCCGCTGTGAGGACCATGACATACTACCAGCCTGTGAGGGCCCCCTGTTCCAGACCTCTGAGCGAAAAAGTAATAACGCAGTTCGCCACTAGATGTCCGTAGGAACTGCAACCCGTTTTGTATTTAGCTGCAACTCAACTTTTAAGAACAAGTAGAACGCTAATCGTGCGAGGACCGGCCGCTGATTGGTGGATGCTAATTCGCTTTCTCTGATTGGACAGCTGGCAGCGGAGCGCTGCGGATGGTGGGCGTGGCCAGAATGTAGGCATGACACCGCGGCTACATGGGAAATGTTGTTTTTTAAGCGTGTTGCGTTGAAATACGTCGTTACGTTACGCTACGTGTTATGTTGAAAGTCGTTTTTGAGCCGTTATTTTAAAAAAGTGACCGCTCCGTTTTACACAGCGGCTGCAGCGCGCGAGTCACAGCGGAGCTTCCGGGTCTAAATTCCAAAACATTTAGATAAAAAGCCTCGAATCTTAATCTCGTGTCAGTCAGCTCGCGGAGGGGGGGGGGGGGGGGGGGGGGGGCTGTTTATTGTTTGTTTTTTTTCATGCTCTTTGTATTTTATGCTTTGTTGAACATTATTAGTGAATTCATATATGAATTCAGTTGTAAAGAGCTGTACAAATACGTTTTAGCACCCTGTATTTTGGCCAAAAGTTTGTGGACGGTGCTCTGTTATCCAAATAAAGTATATATTTACATATTAATATTTTAAGTATAAACCTGTAATTTGCAGTCAGCAGTCATTCAATTACATTTTAGCTTCAACACAGACGCCTGAAACTCACAACAGACGCACAAGATATTTAATAAGAATGACTTCATCTCCAACAAGCTGGTGAGCTCTGTTGAGCTAAGGCTACTGCGGGCAGTACAGCAGTCACTGAGAGCGTCCACTCACACGGTGATGACCTGCTCATTATTTATACAGACAGCTTTACAGTAAACATATACACACTTATACACACTGCTCAGCTCCTCATACACAACACACTCACCACAACAACAACTGCTCACTTCAGCTCCAGTGTTCAACACACACAACACCATTCTATTCATTAACCAACAAACTCAATGTAGTTCTACATTAACAGTAGTGAACAGTCACCTGAACAGTTGTGTAGAGGTAGTCCTACATTAACAGTAGTGAACAGTCACCTGAACAGTTGTGTAGAGGTAGTTCTACATTAACAGTAGTGTACAGTCACCTGAACTGTTGTGTTGAGGTAGTTCTACATTAACAGTAGTGTACAGTCACCTGAGCAGTTGTGTTGAGGTAGTTCTGCATTAACAGTAGTGAACAGTCACCTGAACAGTTGTGTAGAGGTAGTTCTACATTACCAGTAGTGAACAGTCACCTGAACAGTTGTGTAGAGGTAGTCCTACATTAACAGTAGTGAACAGTCACCTGAACAGTTGTGTAGAGGTAGTTCTACATTAACAGTAGTGTACAGTCACCTGAGCAGTTGTGTTGAGGTAGTTCTACATTAACAGTAGTGAACAGTCACCTGAACAGTTGTGTAGAGGTAGTTCTACATTACCAGTAGTGAACAGTCACCTGAACAGTTGTGTTGAGGTAGTTCTACATTAACAGTAGTGTACAGTCACCTGAACAGTTGTGTTGAGGTAGCTCTACATTAACAGTAGTGAACAGTCACCTGAACAGTTGTGTAGAGGTAGTTCTACATTAACAGTAGTGAACAGTCACCTGAACAGTTGTGTTGAGGTAGTTCTACATTAACAGTAGTGTACAGTCACCTGAACAGTTGTGTTGAGGTAGTTCTACATTAACAGTAGTGTACAGTCACCTGAGCAGTTGTGTTGAGGTAGTTCTACATTAACAGTAGTGAACAGTCACCTGAACAGTTGTGTAGAGGTAGTTCTGCATTAACAGTAGTGAACAGTCACCTGAACAGTTGTGTTGAGGTAGTTCTACATTAACAGTAGTGTACAGTCACCTGAACAGTTGTGTTGAGGTAGTTCTACATTAACAGTAGTGTACAGTCACCTGAACAGTTGTGTTGAGGTAGCTCTACATTAACAGTAGTGAACAGTCACCTGAACAGTTGTGTAGAGGTAGCTCTACATTAACAGTAGTGTGCAGTCACCTGAACAGTTGTGTAGAGGTAGCTCTACATTAACAGTAGTGTGCAGTCACCTGAACAGTTGTGTAGAGGTAGTTCTACATTAACAGTAGTGTGCAGTCACCTGAACAGTTGTGTTGAGGTAGTTCTACATTAACAGTAGTGAACAGTCACCTGAACAGTTGTGTAGAGGTAGTTCTACATTAACAGTAGTGTACAGTCACCTGAGCAGTTGTGTTGAGGTAGTTCTACATTAACAGTAGTGTACAGTCACCTGAGCAGTTGTGTAGAGGTAGTTCTACATTAACAGTAGTGAACAGTCACCTGAACAGTTGTGTAGAGGTAGTTCTACATTAACAGTAGTGAACAGTCACCTGAACAGTTGTGTTGAGGTAGCTCTACATTAACAGTAGTGAACAGTCACCTGAACAGTTGTGTAGAGGTAGTTCTACATTAACAGTAGTGTGCAGTCACCTGAACAGTTGTGTAGAGGTAGTTCTACATTAACAGTAGTGAACAGTCACCTGAACAGTTCTACATTAACAGTAGTGAACAGTCACCTGAACAGTTGTGTAGAGGTAGTTCTACATTAACAGTAGTGAACAGTCACCTGAACAGTTCTACATTAACAGTAGTGAACAGTCACCTGAACAGTTGTGTTGAGGTAGTTCTACATTAACAGTAGTGTACAGTCACCTGAACAGTTGTGTTGAGGTAGCTCTACATTAACAGTAGTGAACAGTCACCTGAACAGTTGTGTAGAGGTAGTTCTACATTAACAGTAGTGTGCAGTCACCTGAACAGTTGTGTAGAGCTACAGTTCTACATTAACAGTAGTGAACAGTCACCTGAACAGTTCTACATTAACAGTAGTGAACAGTCACCTGAACAGTTGTGTTGAGGTAGTTCTACATTAACAGTAGTGTACAGTCACCTGAACAGTTGTGTAGAGGTAGTTTTATATTAACAGTAGTGTACAGTCACCTGAACTGTAGTGTGGAGCTGCAGGGTTAACTGGAACAGTGGTGTGCAGCTGCACTGATCTGAACTGTAACTGTACTGTAAAGTGCAAAGTACCTTAAACAGATCTACTGTCTAGGTTTTTGTAATGAGAGAAGCAGCCTTTCGCTTTTCTGTTGTAATACTATTGTAAACAAAATTTTTGATGTCTTTCCATGTTCTTGTCTTCAAAGCAAGCTCTGCTTGGATGCACCGAAGGCAGTCCGCTTTTCCTGGAACATTCTTTAGGGCACGATACTTTGTCAGGTGACGCCACACTGCCTCCTTCTCTCTGTCGGTCCATGGTCGCCTGGGCTGGACTGTGTGTTTACGATCTGAAACAAAAAGCACAGACAGATGCAATGAATTTTAGTTTTTAAAATAAGGTTAATAAATAAAATAGAGGGCATTTTCTCCAGTATTGCAGATACAAAGGATGTCCATACCATGCCAAGCAGATACATATTTACATATCTATCTACAGGTCGACACTCAGTTACAGTGAGATACTCGGTAGAGAGGACTGATAACCTGTGCAGCACGACATGAATGACAGCGAGTAAATATATAGCAACGCAGCACACCCACAGTCATATAAATATAAATGGTTTCACTTTACTTGGATGGTTCATTGTAGATGCATCACAGTTGCTCAACTAACATTAAAATGACATTCAACAGAATTTCTATTAAATGCGTCTGAATGCTAAGCTGAACGTAAATAACTCTCTATTGAATATAACCCTAAACTTAACCATACTCCTAACCCTAACCTCAATCTTTCACGAGTAAGAGCTATGGTTGGGTTTCATTTTAGGTTAAGTAAAAGATTCTGTTTAGGTTTTAGGGTTGATTCAAGGTCAAGGCCTGGGCGCTATGGTAAAAATATTAAATCATGATATTTACACATAGTGTTACAGTGAGATTTTGACACACAGATCATTAGTCGCAGTACGATGAGTAAATATTTAAAATGTGTTGCACCTTTTCCCATTAAACAGCACTAATTACACTCTCTAATGAAACATGCAGTTGGCCAGTGTTTTATGCACTGATGATATCCATATGATCAGAAAAGTATATCATCTATATTGAGAACAAATTTATCATGACACCATAAAATATTGTCATATTGCCCAGCTCCATTGCCAAGCTTAGGTGTAGGCTTTAGGCTTGATTCCAGGTTAAGTTTAGGGTTAGGGTTAGGTATAGTTTGAGATTCTATGGACCATCATTTACATTAAACTTGTATTTAATAACTATTCAGTTGAATGTCACTTGAGCATCTACAATGGACCATCCCAGTAAAGTGATCCCAAACAAAAAAGGTTTGTAAGTCAGGTTAACTTGACCAGATGCTAATGATTAGACTACTTTTGAGAATCTGCCCGAGGCCTTTATAAAGAAAGCCAAAGTTGCCTGTTCCACACAACTGTAGATGGACATGATGAAGCTACAATATAGGTGCTTCTAATAAACCAGACACTTGGAAAGGAAATCTCAAAGGGCTTAATTGTTGTAACTTACCTGATTTTCTTGTCTCTACATCTTCAACAAGGTCTGCATTTTGAGTCCTGGAGGAAGGCCTCTTCTTTTGGACAGGGGAACGAACGTTCTCTAGAAAACAAAATACAAACTGTGTACTGCAAGTCTATACAAAATCATTTTGATCTTGAGTTTGGGTGGTCAAATACACTGGACAGCAGTCACATTAAATTATGTGGTGCACTCACACCACAAACCCCATCAACATTCTTCATAAAAGCCACAACAACAGGCTTGAGCATTTGAGGCATGGCCTCCACAAGACTTCTAAGTGTTTTATGGTATCTGGCACCAAGACTAACGTTAGCAGCAGATCCTTTAAGCAAGTCCTGTAAGTTGTTAGGTGGGGTCTCCATGGATCAAACTTGTTTGTCCAAAATATTCCCCAGATACTGGATTGGACCAAAACATTGAGCTTGAACTCATTGTTGTGTTCCTAGAACCATTCTGGAATCATTTGCATTGTGGCAGTGTGCACCTTCCTTGGAGAATCTTTGGTAGGTACTGACAGGTTTTCACAGCGCTTCACTTTTTTCACATTTTATGGTCTTATTCCAAAATGGATTAAATTAATTTATTCCCTCAAAATTCTACACACAGTAGTACCCCATAATGACAAAGTGAAAAAAGTTTGTTTTAATTTATTGCAAATTTATTAAAAATAAAAAACAAAAAACTAAAATCCCATGTACATAAGTATCACAGCCTTTGCTCAATACTTTGTAGAAGCACCTTTGGCAGCAATTACAGCCTCACGTCTTTTTGAGTATGATGCTACAACCTGTGTTTGGGCAGTTTCTCCCATTCTTGAGAGGCAGAACCTCTCAAGCTCCATCAGGTTGGATGGGGAGCGTCGGTGCACAGCCATTTTCAGATCTCTCCAGAGATGTTAAATCAGGTTCAAGTCTGGGCTCTGGCTGGGCCAATCCAGAACATTCACAGAGTCGTCCCGAAGCCACTCCTTTGTTATCTTGGCTGTGTGTTTAGGGTTGTTATCCTGTTGGAAGATGAATCTTCGCCCCAGTCTGAGATCCAGAGCACTCTGGAGCAGGTTTTCTTCAAGGATGTCTCTGTACATTTCTGCATTCATCTTTCCCTCGACACTGACTAGTCTCCCAGTTTATGCTGCCAAAAAACAACCCTACAGCATGATACTGCCACCACCACGCTTCACCGTAGGGATCGTATTGGCCAGGTGATGAGAAGTGCCTGGTTTCCTCCAGACATGATGCTTGGCATTCAGGAGTTCAGCTGTGATACTTATGTACATGTGATTTTATTGTTTTTTATTTTAAATAAATTTGCAAAAAATTCAAACAAACTTTTTTCACTTTGTCATTGTGGGGTATTGTGTGTAGAACTTGAATTTGGAATTAGACTGTAACATAAGAGAATGTGGAAAACGTGAAGCGCGGTGAATACTTTCTGAATGCACTGCACAGTGTTGATTCTATTACAACTACACTGCACACTGCAAATTGCACATTGGAAAGCTGAAAACATGACTCTGCTACAATGACATACCTGATTGTTGTTCTGCAGAAGTATCCTTGTCACTTGTCTCCAAATGATCTTCTTGGGATGACGCTCCAGAGGACATCTTTTGCTTCTTTTTGACTGGCGAACATTCACGGTCTGGAACAAAACAAAACATATCAGTTACTAGGAGTCCGATAGAACACATCTGACACACGGCAGAACGGGAGAATCACAGCAAAAAAGTTTTCCTGAAAAATCAGCAGGAGCTGGATATTCCTATCTATATATCTATATGGAAGAAGAAAGTCTGAAGGCAGAGCTGCTAATTTTGAACTGAACTGCATGTCACTGATCTGAACTGTTGGAAAACTGAAAATGTGTCTCTGTACTACTTTCACATACTTGATTTTTCTTCTCCACAAGAATCCTCTTCACATGTTGCTAACTTATCTTTCGGGGATGAAGCCTTTGAGGACCTCTTTTCCTTCTTTTTGCCTGGCAGACATTCACCATCTGGAATAACACAAATAACCAAACACAACATATCAGTTACTAGATCTGAGTCAGACAGAATACAACATTTAACAGAAATGCATTGCGCACACTGGAAAACACTACTCTGATACACTGACATACCTGATTGTTGTTCTCCACAAGAACCCTCGACACCCGTCTCCAAATGATCCTGAGGGGATGGAGCTCTCGAGGATGTCTTTTGCTTCTTTTCGCCTGGCGGACATTCACCATCTGAAATAAATCAAAACATTGGAAATACAGTTCATCCAGTACATTGGGCAAACGTCTACATAAGGTCCAGGCTTGTGAGGCCGTTTGCTATATACTGCCCATTGCCGTCACACCACAATGACGTGGCGCCCGATGTCATGGTGTGGTAGGGGTTAGAAAGCTTATTAGCTAACATGTATTTATACTGTTCAGCTAAAACCTACCAATTTGCACAATAAATATTTCTAATTACTTTAATTCAGTTCATATTACAGTTTGAACACATCACATACAAAGTCCCTGTACAAGACAACCATCAAATATACGATACGCTGATATAAACGTGTCCTGACAATCCGTTTGGGAATCACTGTACTACTGACAGTAGGTAACATACCTGATTTTTCACCATCCAGAGTGTCTCCATCCAGCTCCAGCTCCTCTAGAGACCGTCCCAGATAAGTGTGATTTCCTTTCTCTATGGCAATCAACAGTTTGCTAATTTTAGCAAGCTGAATGGTGTTTTCAGAGAGTCTGTAATATTCACGGTGGACACGTATATCGTGACCCATGAACTTTGCCACCTGATCCATTTCTGAATTTTTCAAGTTCATCATTTGGCAAAGAGTGGCTATGTGCTTCCTTAATCTGGTGGATCTTAAACACTCTGGATGTTTGGCCTGGCATTCCAATGAAAATTGGCGGAGGCAGTCTGACCCTCTCATATGGCTGGTTCCTGAAATTCGGGCAAACACAAAAGGGTTTTCACTGCAGATACCTACTGCAGTTCGGTTGCTTATCAGAATGTCTATCGATGCCTCCATGTCATGTGTGAGGAGCAATGGGACTTTTCGCTCTCTCTTCCCTCGTATCTCCAGTCGCGTGAAGTTGTTGACAAGTGACTTTTCAAGTTTGGAAAGGCTCTCATACACTTCTGGGTGAGCTGGAGCTCTGTTCCGTGTTTGGTATGTTGCCAGGAGTAATTTTGAGGCTTCTCCTTCCCTCCTTCTATTGAAGAGGATTATCTGTGTGAGAAGGCTCTGACAAAGTTTCTTCCAGTCTGAAACACTGGGTGCAACCGAGAGTCCAAGCACTGCATCTTTTTCCAGTGCTTTAAGATGTTTCTGCAACTTCATGATATCTTCAGTCAGGGGAATCATTTCATCTTTGTTCCACTTGGCTGTTTTTAGAGTGTTAAGGGCACGTCCTGACACATAGGTGTTCCACTGTGTCTCCATCACCTCAATGAACTTCTTTGCATCCCTCTCTGTTCTAGTGTTTCCACTTATTAGGCTCTCCCCTACCAGTATTTCCGCTGCTCTCTTGAGCGAATATCCAATTTTACATGCTAGAGAAGGTGTCTTATACTCGTTCTGTGAAGCCATAAAGCCACTGACTGTTCTTGTCGCTTCCACAACAGTTTGGAATTTTCCTGGCACAAGGACATCTTGGAGCGTACATACACTGTTATCAATCTCTCTGGCGGCTATCAAAAACCTCCCTAGCTCTCGCATTTTCTGAGCGATGTAGGAATGCTGAAATTTGTTATGTCCGTGTTTTTCAAATAAAACATCTCCAAATTTACAAATGAGAGGGTCATTTCTGACACAAATGCTGATCTCATCTTGATGCATACTGTGTAACACATCCTTGCAGCCTGAAGAATCTGAAGATGACACTGGAACTAGGCGGGATGCACATGACTGAATCCTTTTTGTCTTCTTTAAGTTCTTTGCTTGCCTTACCCTACAGGAAATCTCGTGCTTCCACAGATCTGTTTTAACAAAAAATCCCCAACACTGGGGACATGGCAGGTAATTGTTTGGACTTGCGTTGGCCTTGGGTTGTCGCCAGGTGATCAGCTGCCCATCACCATTCTCAAGAACGTCTATATTGTGCTCAAAGTCCCCTTTGTTTCGAATTTCCTCAAGCAAAGCTGCCCTTCGCTTGGACCCTTTAGGAAAACTTAGAGCTTGGGCAACCTCTGTTTCTTCACCATGTTTTCTTTCCAAGTGGCGAGCTATTTTACTATTTGGTTTTTTACAGTACAGACAAAAATGTTTCTTGTTCCAGATCCGTTTGCCATTGTCAGTTTTTGTGCTGCATTTTACTGTAATCTTTGATTTTTTTTGTTTTGTTGACATGGACGTACCGTTTTCAACTTCCTTGGACAGGACCGAGCTGGAAGACAGCTGGGTTGAAAGGGAGAGACAACTTTCAGAGTCAGACTCGCTGCCATCAGGTTCATATTCCGAATGTGATGACACCAGATCCTCTTCAGACAAATTAATGGACTCGTCACTCTCTTCCTGCTCAGCCTGTCACAGAAACATTAAAAAAACAAGAATAATTAAACAGTCAAATTAAACTGGATTAACTTAAACATAAAAATCTGCCAAAGACACATTTGGAGTCTAAAATTTGCTCCTTGAGTTTAGAACTGCAGCTGTGAGGACTACATCCCATTAGTCCACCAAACAGCCCCAACTGCATTCAATAAAAATCAATCTACAACCCTTTTCTCAACTCATTATAAGTTATAACAATGATCCCACAGACTAGTGGCTGTGCCTCTGGATACAGTAGATACTGAACTAAAAAAAACTTCTGAACTTAACTGGTAAATCAGAGGACTGATCTCAGATCAGACTCTTCCCTATTTACGATCATGGTCACTAAAGCAGATACTAGATCAGCACTCTTACTGGGCAGCGTTTTTGACAACTCATTTCATTTTTATTAACTTTTATGGCCTTAACTAACAAATAGATGCACTTGGAGAAGTTTTGATGATTTTTACACAGTAAAAAGGCCTCGCAGCCTAGATCAACTATAACGAAGCAAAATTCTGACTTCAAACATGTCTCAGCCATCTAGGTTTTATTTTATGCTAAATTATTCCTTAAAATATTCATTTGATGAAAGCTGTGTTACATACCTTCTTGTTTGGCCTCACTCTGCCAACAGGCTTTGTGTTCTCCATGCTCTGAAAAGAGAAACAAATCACCACATCATCCATCTACTAAGACACATATGCAATTCATCAGTAAAGTACTGTAATTATTCTAAGTACAAAGCTTTGCTGTTCAGAGATACTTGTACTACAGCTGTTACACAAAAGGAAATCAACTTCTACTGCACTTCACATTTTGTTGGGTGTAACATGAAATCTCTTCTATCTGAGAGACCAACACGACAGGAAACAGCTCGAGCTGGTTAAGCAGTTTAGATCCTGTGTTTTTATGAGTTTAATGGTTTATCTGGTCTACTTGCATGATCGAGCTGACCGAGACAGACCACCAGTATGACCGTGCTTGATTATGCAAGACCGAGCTGGTTGACCAGTATGACCAAATCAAATGTACATCAGTGTTTTTCAGTCCTGGTCCTGGTGTCCCAGCTCCCATCACAACTGATCCAACTAATCAGCTCATTAACAGCCGTTCCTGAGTTAAAGTGGCTGTGTTAAACAGGAAGAGCTCTGAAATATGAAGGGCAGTGGGTCCACAGGGCCATGTTTGAGAAGCACTGGACTGTACTATGCTGGTCAGAAGCTGCTTAACCAGCTTGCTAATTAGCAAAGGGTATGATTTTACCAGCTGAAACCAGCAACCAGTAAAACTAGTCCTGATCTGGATTTTTCAGCAGGGCATATAAAACACTGGTCTCACCGTTTCATACTATTACAATATCTGGCAACCATTTAAAATATCTAGACCTTTAAACTTGTAGTAGAGATCACTTCCTGCACCCCTACTGCGAATAACTCGTATGAGGAGCTGCTGTTCTGTATCTGAGCTGTGCTGGAAGTGAAGAGTAGTTTAATCTTAAAGCGAGTTTGTAACCGGGTCTGTATGTACAGCGGCGGTGGGACTGACCCCTCCGCAGCGAAGCACCAGCTCTGTACTGAACTCAACACGAGATCAACATCTACCACTAAACTCCACCAACCACACACACCAGCTCTGTACTGAACTCAACACGAGATCAACATCTACCACTAAACTCCACCAACCACACACACCAGCTCTGTACTGAACTCAACACGAGAATAACATCTACCACTAAACTCCACCAACCACACACACCAGCTCTGTGCTGAACTCAACACGAGATCAACATCTACCACTAAACTCCACCAACCACACACACCAGCTCTGTACTGAACTCAACACGAGAATAACATCTACCACTAAACTCCACCAACCACACACACCAGCTCTGTGCTGAACTCAACACGAGAATAACATCTACCACTAAACTCCACCAACCACACACACCAACTCTGTGCTGAACTCAACACGAGATCAACATCTACCACTAAACTCCACCAACCACACACACCAGCTCTGTACTGAACTCAACACGAGAATAACATCTACCACTAAACTCCACCAACCACACACACCAGCTCTGTACTGAACTCAACACGAGAATAACATCTACCACTAAACTCCACCAACCACACACACCAACTCTGTGCTGAACTCAACACGAGATCAACATCTACCACTAAACTCCACCAACCACACACACCAACTCTGTGCTGAACTCAACACGAGATCAACATCTACCACTAAACTCCACCAACCACACACACCAGCTCTGTACTGAACTCAACACGAGAATAACATCTACCACTAAACTCCACCAACCACACACACCAACTCTGTGCTGAACTCAACACGAGATCAACATCTACCACTAAACTCCACCAACCACACACACCATCTCTGTACTGAACTCAACACGAGATCAACATCTACCACTAAACTCCACCACCGACACACACCAACTCTGTACTGAACTCAACACGAGATCAACATCTACCACTAAACTCCACCACCGACACACACCAGCTCTGTACTGAACTCAACACGAGATCAACATCTACCACTAAACTCCACCACCGACACACACCAGCTCTGTACTGAACTCAACACGAGATCAACATCTACCACTAAACTCCACCACCGACACACACCAGCTCTGTACTGAACTCAACACGAGATCAACATCTACCACTAAACTCCACCAACCACACACACCAGCTCTGTACTGAACTCAACACGAGAATAACATCTACCACTAAACTCCACCAACCACACACACCAGCTCTGTACTGAACTCAACACGAGAATAACATCTACCACTAAACTCCACCAACCACACACACCAGCTCTGTACTGAACTCAACACGAGATCAACATCTACCACTAAACTCCACCACCGACACACACGGCGCTGAATAATCACCGAATATAAACCAACATATAAACGAGCTGCTGTACCAGAGACGCTCCGGCCGGACAGTCAACGCTATAGCAGCTAGCGCTAGCTAACTAGCTCACTACTGCTAGCTAACTAACTTTCTCCTCATTCCACTCAAACCGCACATTTCCCCCGAAATCCGCCCCACAGAGACCCGGTTCCTCAGCAGAAGCTGCTTACACTGTCAGATACATGTACAGATGTTTGTACTTACACCACGCGTGTGCGACTGCAGTGCCGAGCCGAACCGAACCGAACCGCTGAACTGTGAACGCGCACGAGCCGAACAGCCGTTAGATACACGAGCACGAGCTGCTGAACCGACACGCGCTGAACCGGCACGTGCTGTATGGCGTCTGAGCGGTTTAATGAACTGAAGTGTTTAAATTGTGAAATAAATAAAGCGAGTTAAAGAGCGACTCTCTGCTCTAACACTGAACTTCATCCACTACAGTTAAACAGTATAACCGAGTCACGCGACTCATCTAAATATCAGCTACTTATTTCAGACATGGAGCCCAAGTAGGTTCATTAGAAGGTTTACCTGAGATTCTCTTACCTTGTTCAGCAGCTCTAAAGTCTTCTGCTGCTCCTTTTCCTGCTGGTTGAGGATGTGCTGATACTTCTCCTCCTGCTTCTTGTGATGCTCACGAAGTTTCTTTAATCGCGTTATAAAACGATCCATTCTGAAACAGAGTGACTGTAGGCCTTGTGTACTGTTCACCCCTCACACTGAGAATTACTGACCTTAAAGCCGCACTGCAGAATCTTTACTGCCAGTGTCTACTACACAATCATTACATCACGTTTATCTGTACTGAGAAGAGAACAGGAGACGCTTAACATAGAAACCAACAGGCCTTTACAGAAACTCCTGCCCTTTAAATATTATTATAGATTTTAAAGTAGACTGAACTGTTGTTAAATAGTATATGTACACTTTTTACACTTACTACTGTTTCTATACTCAAAACAAACAGTTAATGCACCAAAACCTTTCACGACCAGAACGACCAGCAGTGGGTTTATATTAAAGTAGGGAAGAGAACTAGTTTGGCGTTGAGAAGTGTCAGCAGGTGCGGTCACAGGGAGATTCATAGAATAGATTTACACGATAAGCTAATAGATCACCCACACACAATCAAATGGACCTGTTTACACCAAGCCACTTCATGTAATTAGCATCTGGACTGTATCCTGATCAGGATAGACATGGATCTTTATTAGAACTTCAAACATAACTCAGACCTTCTTGTTCCTCTGCCTGGTCAGGGACTCAACCCTGTATCCACAGAGCCTAAAAAATGTGGTTTTAGTCACATGCATGTATACGGGGAAGTGACATGCATCTCCAGTTATGTAGACTGGAATCCAGTCACTGTGTGGGGCAGAATATGTATATTGCCTCATTGTGAGGCCATTATAACTGGTGTTCTGGTTGTACATGGGGGGCTGTTGAATGTGTCTTGGATATACTACTTGCATATTTATGTAGTTTGATCCAGATATGATTCTGATACTCAAGGTGCATGAAGTGACCAGGTGTAAATAGGGTCTAGGATCTACACAATATTAAGCGTCAGATGGACTGCCATAAATCACACTGCAACTGGAGCAGTACACATTGTTTTCTGGTATGATGAATCATTGCCTAACCAGCCGACAGTCCGATGGACAAATCTGGATTTGGCGCTAGCCAGTAAAATGCTTCTTCACTGAATACGCTCTGCCAAGACTAAAGTTTGATGAAGGACAAATAACAGTCTGGGACACGTGCATAGAAACAACAAATATATACTTCAAACTTTGTGTCAACATATTTGTTATGACTGTTTCCTGCGCACAAAGCAAGCTCCATAAAGACCGCTCTGACTGACCTGCACAGGGCCCCGACCTCAGCCACTTCCTGTACTTGTGGAATGAACTGAATCACTAAATGAGAAAGAGGCCTTGTTCCCACACATAAACATCTGTCCCCACAACTGAGCATTTCAGTCTCTACCATTAAGACAAAGAAAAACAACAGGAGATGTGAAGCATGTCACCTGAAACATTAGCATGTCTTGTAGTCACTGCCTGATTTATGAAGGTCAACAACTGTTTGCCTCACTTCATTCTTTGATCTTAGCCAATTAATAATGCATATGTGAGTGTCTAGTCTGCATACCTCCTCATATGGATAGGACAGTGAAACAGAAAGGCGTAAACTATTGCTTGCTGTGTTTAAACATGTAGCTGAAATAAGAACAACCACATACAGACGGCTAACAGCGAGACCAGGCAGTCCAGGTTTTGCTGCACCACCATCGGCAATGTAGAATCATTAATGGCATTTCAACAACTGGAAGTTTGAGGCTGACGTATCTTTAGAACTTCAAACATAACTCAGACCTTCTTGTTCCTCTGCACTTGATCTTAGCCAAAAGGCCGAGAAGCGTCTGGTCAGGGATTCAACCCTGTATCCACAGAGCCTTAAACTGTAGAGCGCAGATTTAAATTAAGGTACCACAGAAAAGTATTTACACATAACACTGGACTACTCACAGCATGGTTCTAGCATGGTTTCTTGTGATTTGTGTACAACTGACCACTCTGATGGTGGGCCTCATGAACATGATTTGTGAATCACTCACGCACCTCACTACAAAGCTTTGGTAGCAATGTTGGACAAATGCCTGTAGATGCCAAGCTATCACTGAGGTAGCGATGTTGGATGAGGCTGAGAGCTGACATGCCATCACTACAAATATTGACACATATTAATGCCATGGTATGTCTTATCACTTCCCTTTACAGTAATATTTACAGGAAGGAGACACAACATCAGCTACCCTAAGATTACATCTCTTCTCGGGAGCACAGATACTTGTCATCCATAGCTGTGCATGTGTATTTCAGCAAAAGTGATCAGTCAGTCAGTAAGAGAACACAAAGTCTTTGGGAGGCACTGAATCACCCCAGCAGCCAGAGCACATGTGATATTCAAGTGATATTCAGTTTAGATTTTCTTGGATATATGCATTGACCTATTCTATGAACTGGAGATATGACGGTGGTGGAGAGAGACAATATACACTGCTCAAAAAAATAAAGGGAACACTTAAACAACACAATATAACTCCAAGTAAATCAAACTTCTGTGAAATCAAACTGTCCACTTAGGAAGCAACACTGACAATCAATTTCACAGATGTTGTGCAAATGGAACAGACAACAGGTGGAAATTACTGGCAATTAGCAAGACACACTCAATAAAGGAGTGGTTCTGCAGGTGGGACCACAGACCACTTCTCAGCACCTTTCTGCTTTCTGGCTGATGTTTTGGTCACTTTTGAATGTTGGTGGTGCTTTCACACTCGTGGTAGCATGAGATGGACTCTACAACCCACACAAGTGGCTCAGGTAGTGCAGCTCATCTAGGATGGCACATCAATGCGAGCTGTGCCAGGAAGGTTTGCTGTGTCTGTCAGCATAGTGTCCAGAGGCTGGAGGCGCCACCAGGAGACAGGCCAGTACACCAGGAGACGTGGAGGAGGCCGTAGGAGGGCAACAACCCAGCAGAAGGACCGCTACCTCCGTCTTTGTGCAAGGAGGAACAGGAGGAGCACTGCCAGAGCCCTGCAGAATGACCTCCAGCAGGCCACAAACGTGCCGAAAGAAACCGACTCCATGAGGATGGTATGAGGGCCCGACGTCCACAGACGGGGGTTGTGCTCACAGCCCAACACCGTGCAGGACGCTTGGCATTTGCCAGAGAACACCAGGATTGGCAAATTCACCACTGGCGCCCTGTGATCTTCACAGATGAAAGCAGGTTCACACTGAGCACATGGGACAGACGTGACAGAGTCTGGAGACGCCGTGGAGAGCGATCTGCTGCCTGCAACATCCTTCAGCATGACTGGTTTGGCAGTGGGTCAGTAATGGTGTGAGGTGGCATTTCTTTGGAGGGCCGCACAGCCCTCCATGTGCTCGCCAGAGGTAGCCTGACTGCCATTAGGTACCGAGATGAGATCCTCAGATCCCTTGTGAGACCATATGCTGGTGCGGTTGGCCCTGGGCGCCACATTGCACCACAGACTGTCCAGGAGTTGGCGCATGCTTTAGTCCAGGTCTGGGAGGAGATCCCTCAGGAGACCATCCGCCACCTCATCAGGAGCTGCCCAGGCGTTGTAGGGAGGTCATACAGGCACGTGGAGGCCACACACAACACTGAGCCTCATTTTGACTTGTTTTAAGGACATCACATCAAAGTTGGATCAGCCTGTCGTGTGTTTTTCCACTTTAATTTTGTGTGTGACTCCAAATCCAGGCCTCCACTGGTGAATAAATTTGATTTCCATTGATGATTTTTGTGATTTTGTTGTCAGCACATTCAACTTTGTACAGAACAAAGTGTTCAATGAGAATATTTCATTCATTCAGATCAGGATGTGTTATTTGAGTGTTCCCTTTATTTTTTTGAGCAGTGTACATATTAATAAGTACAAAGTCCAGTAGATGTTCAACTGGACTGATATCTGGTGATTAAGGCGGCCATAGCATGTGGTTTACACATCATTTCATCTTTACTCAACCATTCAGTGATGCTTCTTTTGAGAATAAAAATTTATTGAAAGCATGCATGGAATGCATATGCTACATTGCAGAAGACTGTTATAAAGATAAATGACCATCAGAGTGGTCAGTTGTATCCAAATCACAAGAAACCATGCTCGAACCATGCAGTGAGAAGTCCAGTGATTCCCTTTAGAGGGAATGGACACTGCAGAACAGTACAAAGAGCAGACGTATCAGCTTTGGTTAGATTAAAGTGAACCTGTTAGTGCGGTTCCTTAGCGTAAGTGTGAACACTGCCCACTGAACTGAGCAGGTGGGTCTCAATAGTTCATTTGTTCATTTGAATTTTGGACACAACAATACAAACCAAAGTTATCTAAACACACCAAGCAGAGCTGTGCAAGGGCACAGGGTCACTCCTGCCCGCAAAACCTAGTATCAACCCTGCCTGCTCCGCCAACATCATTCCCTCTGCATCTCCATGAGGACGGTATGAGGGCCCGACGTCCACAGATGGGGGTTGTGCTCACAGCCCAACACCGTGCAGGACGCTTGGCATTTGCCAGAGAACACCAGGATTGGCAAATTCGCCAGTGGCGCCCTGTGATCTTCACAGATGAAAGCAGGTTCACACTGAGCACATGGGACAGACGTGACAGAGTCTGGAGACGCCGTGGAGAGCGATCTGCTGCCTGCAACATCCTTCAGCATGACCGGTTTGGCAGTGGTCAGTAATGGTGTGGGGTGGCATTTCTTTGGAGGGCTGCACAGCCCTCCATGTGCTCACCAGAGGTAGCCTGTCTGCCATTAGGTACCGAGATGAGATCCTCAGACCCCTTGTGAGACCATATGCTGGTGCGGTTGGCCCTGGGTTCCTCCTAATGCAGGACAATGCTAGACCTCATGTGGCTGGAGTGTGTCAGCAGTTCCTACAAGATGAAGGCATTGAAGCGATGGACCGGCCCGCCCGTTCCCCAGACCTGAATCCGATTGAGCACATCTGAGACATCATGTCTCCTCTATATGCATGCTTGTGTCACATATACGTCACTAAGTGTAGCTACGTAATGATTTACTCCAGTGAGGTCATGTCGGCCTTATATCCCTTCCTCTGTGTTACTGTAGTGAAATCTCTGTCAGTGTGAACTGGACCTGCAGTACAGGCTGAACACAGCGCTGTGTATTTTATATGGAGAACTCTCTCTGAGAGGCTGCAGGACTCAGTTTGTTACTCTGAGAGCCGCTCAGGTTAAAAGTTCAGCTTAACTAGTTAACTGTTCACCCCTCCCCCACCCCCCCCCCAACATCATGCCCTCTGCATCTCCTCTATATGCATGCTTGTGTCACATATACATCACTAAGTGTAGCTATGTAATGATTTACTCCAGTGAGGTCATGTCGGCCTT